>NC_133296.1:5322269-5397282 GCF_005239225.2 Populus alba | reverse complement strand
AATTTTGGCCATACAGCTCCCCATTGCCCTCAATTCCAGCAGCGAGGTTATGGCTAACAAACCTACTACCAACCGGTGCAGCGCAATCTCTCCTCAACCGGTTCTGTTGATTTGGTTTTCAGATACCAGTGCCAATCAACACGTCACACCTAATCTTGCCACCTTGACCGCTTCAGAACCGTATCTTGGTAATGATAATTTGCATGTTGGTGATGGTAAGGGCCTTCCTATATCTCATCTTGGTCATACAAAAATATATACACCACATCGTTCTTTCACCTTATCTAATGTTCTTCATGTTCCTGCAATCACAAAACCTCTGCTCTCTATTCAAAAATTTTATCTTGATAATAATGTTTATTTTGAATTTCACCCTCGTGTGTTTTATGTCAAGGATTTCAACACCCATGAAGTCCTTCTCTCAGGTCAGAGTAAAGATGGTCTCTATGCCCTGACCAAGTCTTTCGTCACCGTCAGTTCCTTAAGCCTATTGGTCTCTCTGCACTTCTGCCTCTATCGATTTATGGCATTGTCGACTAGGTCATCCTACTTCACATATCTTTCAATTGTTAATCTTGAAAAATAAGATCATTTGTAACAACAAACATCTTAATTTCAATGTCAAAGTTGTCCTTTAGGAAAATCATCGTGTTTGTCTTTAGGACCTATGGGTCACAAAACTTCTGCTCCACTTGGAATTCATTTTTTAGTGATGTATGAGGCCCTACTCCTCTTTTTTCTTCAGATGGCTATTGTTATTTTGTTATCTTTGTTGATGCTTACACTAAATATGTATGGTATTATCCTCTCATTGCCAAGTCTGATGTTTACTCTGTTTTTCATCAATTTCAGACTCTTGTCGAACGTCAATTTCCATTAAAACTAAAATCTGTTCAAACTGATTGGGGCGGTGAATACCGAAAACTATCCACATTTTTTAGACCATTGGTATTCATTCATCGTCTGAATTTGTCCCCACACTCATGAACAAAATGGAATAGTATAGCGTCATCATAGGCATATTGTGGAAATTGGTCTTACTCTTTTGGGACAATGTAAAGCACCTTTTCGATTCTGGAATTATGCTTTTAAAACCTCTGTTTATCTTATAAATCGCATGCCTACTCCTATTCTTGCCCATCGCCCTCCGTTTGATTGTTTATTTTCAACAGTCTCCTGATTATCATTTTTTGCGTACCTTTGGGTGTCTCTGTTTTCCTTTTCTGCATCCATATAATAATCATAAATTGGATTTTTGTTCCTCTCCATGTGTATTTTTTGGATATAGTTCCTCGCATCTTGGTTATCGATGTCTTGACATTGCATCTCATTGTATTTATATTTCCTGTCATGTCCGCTTCCATGAACATGTGTTTCCATTTGATAATTCTGAACATATTGCAAAGGTCTCCACCATAATCCCCACCCCACCCGCTATTGTCACCCTCTCAAATTTGCTAAACCACCCACCACTACCCCCTTTCACTAGCCACCCAAACAGCCCACAACACTCCGCTTTGCCACTCCAAACAGCCATCCGACCACAACCTCCACCCATCCCTTGGCCATCATCCCATGCTTGTTTATTTAACCCTTATGATGCAAGTTCAGATCGTTAATTGGTCTCCTCTCCTCATGGTGTTGGGGCACTTTCTAGTCCCTCCTCTGCTTCGCCTTCCCTGGCCAGCACTCCTGCAGCTTCAGTCTCTTCCTCCAGCCCCTCCTCTACTAACAATCCTGTGCTTGAGGCTGCTTCTTTATCATCCTCTCCTGCTGGTCTGCACCTTATGGTTGATTTGTCTTCTTATCAGCTGCCACAGGTCTCCTCGCTACAACCGTCTTCCCCTGCGTCTCCACCAGCACACAGCAAACATCCTATGACTCTTAGACCACGGTAGCCGAAGATAGCTAATCTGGTTGCTTCTACTGTCGCTACTTTTACCTCCACACGGGTATTGTATTCTCCCTCTTCTGAGCCTTTTGCATTCTCTAATGCTGACCGATATTTAGTTTGGCATAATGCTATGGTGTGATGAGATTTGCCACTTTACTCGAAAATCACACTTGGTCTTTGGTTCCATTTCATCCTTCGATTGAAGGTTGTTGGCAGTAGATGAGTATATCGGATCAAACATCGTGTTTGATTGGTAGTATTGAGCGCTATAAAGCGCGCCTTGTTGCTAGAGGTTTTACCGAGCAGGAAGGTATTGATTATTCTGAAACCTTCAGTCCAATTATTAAGCAGGCCACTGTCCGATTGGTTTTCTCTATCGCGGTTTCGCGAAATTGAAAGATTCATTCAGCTTGATATTCATAATGTCTTCCTCAATGGTGTTCTTACTGAAGAGGTCTACATGAAAACAACCTCCAGGTTTCGTTGACTCTTCTCTTCCATCTCATGTGTGCAGATTGCACAAATCATTGTATGGTTTGAAACAGGCACCGAGAGCATGGTACACTCGTCTAAGTGATTTTTTGCTCTCCATCGGTTTCCGAGCTTCCAAGGTTGACACCTCCCTGTTTATCTTATCTGATGGTACTAATATCTTTTATCTCCTGGTGTATGTTGATGATATTCTGCTCAGGGGGTAGCAACTCTGCTATGCTCCATCACCTTATTACAGTTACTCAGCTCTGAGTTCAAGCTTCGTGACTTAGGTGTTGTTTTACTACTTTCTGAGGTATTGAAGTTCAGTTCTACCAGTATTAGGTTTAATGCTGCGTCAACATAAATATATTCTTAACATCCTCACCCGAGATGGTATGACTTCCTCCAAACCAGTTGATACTCCAGTCTCCCCTTCGAAAAGTCATTTTATTACCGGATCATTCATTCTCTGATCCTATACGATTTTGTCAAATCGTTGGTGCTCTTCAATATCTTACCTTCACCCGTCCAAAATATATGCTTTGCTGTTAACAGAGTATGTCAGTTTATGCATGCTCCTACAGATTCTCATTTGGGCCGCTGTCAAATGTATTTTTTATGCTATCTTAAAGTACGACATCTTATGGTTTCCATATCACTCGAGGCTCCTCTTTTGCTCTACATGGCTTTACAGATGCAGATTGGGTTGGTAGTATTGATGATCGCAAGTCTACGGGTGACTATCTTGTCTTTTGTTGCTCGCTCCTCTACTGAGGTTGAGTATAAAGCCCTTGCTGATGGTACTGTTGAAGTCATTTGGCTTCAATACTTGTTAACAGATTTGCAGGTTCCCTCAGTCTCTGCCCCTACCATTTGGTGTGATAATCTTGGTGCTACCTATCTCTCAGCAAATCCTATCTTCCATGCTCGTACTAAGCATGTTGAAGTGGATTATCACTTTGTCCGTGACCGTGTTGCCAAGAAAGAAATTCAGATTCGTTTTGTTCCCTCTCAGGATCAACTTGCCGATGTCTTCACTAAACCGCTTCCTGTTGCATCCTTTACTGCTTTTCGATTCAAGCTTCAGGTTGACCCCCCCACCCTCAGCTTGAGGGGGCATATTATAGAATAGGATTCTAATATAGGATGTTGTAATCATTATAGTTACTACAGTGTTCTACTGCCTCTATATAAATAGGAAGGTTGGCTAAGGCACAACCCAAAACATTCCATTATTCTCAACTAGTGTAAATTTGTTTAAGCAAAAAAGCATTTGAATTGAAGGACTGCCACCTATCATGATAATAATGAATAGAATTCTAAAAAAATCATGATTTACTTTCAAAGAATTGTTTGTTTTGTTTTATTATCACCATGCAAGAAAAATAAATACGGTGTGCAAAAGGATGGAAATGATTGAAAATGGAATTTTTTGGTGTAAAACACCCTTGCCCTAATTTTTTTGGCAATCCTATAGTCACAAGAATCTAGGTACAACCAGCAATGAGTTGTTTGTCGTAGCAGTCGAGAAGTTGCGTACTACTTTTTTAATTAAAAAAGATAGGGGGAATGACATGTAATCTACCATTAAAAAAAATAAAAAAAAAATAATGAAGGCCTAGACAAGCAAGCATAAGCTAGCACACCCACAGGCCTAGACTTTTCTTTATTTAGGCCTACACAATCATGCCAATTCAGGTCTGCTTGCTTATGTTTTTTTTTTTTTTTTTTTTTCTGGGTTTTTTATTATATGTTGCTCTTTTTTAATTTGATCTTTTGACTTTTAAAAAAAAAATAGATATGTTTTTTCAATTTTATTCTCCCACTATTTTGTTGATTCTTGACTTCATATATTATAGAATGTATATCATGTATATCTATACATAGGAAATTAATGTAGGATTAATCCAATGTTGTAATCCCTACAGTTACTATCGTATTCTGCCCTACATATATAAATAGGAAAGGTTAGCTAAGGCCAACCTAAGTCATTCAGTTATTCTCAACTTGGTATCAAAGCCCTAAATAAACTAAAACACTTCCTCTCCTCTCTGCAATGGATCCTTCTCAGCCGGCAGCCATCTCCTTCTCTACAGCAGCACCGGTTGTGCCATCCTGCACTCTTGCCGCAAGACAACTTTCTTCTTCAGCCTCAGTTCTGCAGTGGCCACAACATACAGATGTTGGCCATGCTCTTCTCAATCCGGACAATGCTCCTCTGCTGCCGTCTTCTTCTGCTGAAGCCATGACAACCTCTGTCGTGGCAATTGTGTCCCTCTCCCACACTCATCAGGTCATCTCTCTGAAATTAACAAACACCAATTATTTGTATTGGCGAATGCAGATGAAACCATATCTCTTAGGCCAAGGAGTTTTCGGCTTTGTTGATGGTTCAAACTCCTACCCCTCTCCACATATTCTTGTTGTCGATGGTGCCTCTCTTCAAGTATCTCAATCCTTTCTTCGTTGGAAACAACATGATCAACTCATTCTAAGTGCCTTACTCTCTTTGCTATCCATAGAAGTTCTTCATCTTGTTGTTGATTGTCCAACCTCATGTTCTGTCTGGCTCACACTTGAGCAAGCTCTAGCTTCTACATCCAATTCCCGTATTATGCAACTACATGGCTCTCTTCAAGACCTTCGACAAGGTGATGATTCGGTAACTCATTTTTTGCAAAAAGCTAAGACTTTATTTGATGAGCTAGCAGCTGCTGGCCGACCTATTTCGCTAACCGATTTTAATCTATATGTGTTTCGTGGCCTTTGCGGAGAATTTAAGGACTTAGTAACAAGTCTTGTTACAAGGGCAGATCCTCTACCATATGCAAATTTGCTTAGTCATCTGCTAACTCATGAATTTATTGATGCGCACACAAAATATATATTTGCTATCCACTCGTTGTAAAATCTGATGTTTATTTTGTCTTTCATCAATTTCAAACTCTTGTCCAACGTTAATTTTCTTTAAAAATAAAATCTGTTCAAACTGATTGGGGCGGTGAGTATCGCAAACTCTCTACTTTCTTTCAGACAATTGGTATTCATCACCGTCTGATATGTTCTCATACTCACGAACAAAATGGAACAGTAGAAAGACATCATAGGTATATTGTGGAAACTAGCCTTACTCTTCTAGGTCAATGTAAAGCTCCTTTTCATTTTTGGAATTATGCGTTCGATACTTTGGTTTATCTCATTAATCATATGCCTAGTCTTGTTCTTGATAATCAATCCCCTTTTGATTGTTTGTTTCAACGGTCTCCTGATTATCATTTTTTACGTACTTTTGGATGTTTATGTTTTCCTTTTTTGCGTCCCTATAATAATCACAAATTGGATTTTCGGTCTTCTCCTTGTGTGTTTTTTGGCTACAGTCCCTCTCACCTTGGTTATAGATGTTTTGACATTGAATCTCATCGCGTGTATATCTCCCGTCATATGCGTTTTTATGAACATGTTTTTTCGTTTGATAAATCTGAACAGATTGCACAGGTCTCCACTCAAACCCACACACCATCTTCTATTACCATCCTCCCAAATCTAACCCACTCCCCACTGTTTACCACCCAAAACACATCCTAACCCGCCTCTGCCTCTGCCTTGCCCTCACTGCTGACTCAAACACCACAACCTTCATCTTTCCCTTGCCGCTCACCACATGCATCTTTTTTTTGATCAAATGTAAGAAGTATATAGATAAAAAATGTTTGCAAGACAAGCTTGCGGTACAGGCTGGAACCAGCAGTACAAATGGATATATATCCAAGCGAAGGGAACAAACTCCCTTGAACAAACCATAGCAAGACAAGCTTGTAGTACAGAGAGTGATACAACTCAAAGGGAACAGACTCCCTCGATGACAAACCAAAGGGAACAGACTCCCTTGAATACAATAAAATATACATAAACATGGACAACCCCTATGTAGGCAGAGGAGTAGCAACCTCCAATATGATCTACTAGTTACAGCCATCACACATAGCAAAAGCGAAGCAACAATCCCATAGAAAGCAGACCCTCTGCTCAGCATTGCAATAGGACCATATCTTTGGGGAGAGAACCTCACCCTAATGAATTCCTACCAAGCAGGTAGAGGGCAGTAGAAGGAAATCACCATCAGCTTCCACCCGTATAATGACCGCCAACCAAAACATTCCAGCATAAGTGCTGGATTGTGACAAAGCACACAGCCTGCCAACCAGCACTATATTAGCACCCTTGCAGGTAATGCACAGCTGCATGAAGCAGCACCCAGTCAGCCCCTAGGGCCGTAACAAATATCTTCTGTAGCAAGCCAGAAGAACAAACTCAAAAGCAAACCTACTCAGCTCATGGAGTAGGATACCCAGCTGCAACGTGTAGAGGCGCATCAAACAGCCTGCATATAGTAGCAACAAGGCTAGCAAAAGCTAGCAGATAAAAGGCTGCGTGAAGCAGCAACAAGCTAACAATCCTCGCAAGACAGAGGTTGATAGCGTAGAAGAACGAGCAATGAGGAGACTTCATCATCAAATAAAGCTACCCAATGCAGCAACAACAAGAAGCCAGAGATAGACAAGCTCCATCCAATCAGCTATGGCCAAGAGAAGGAGCATAACACCAGCCAAGGCGGACAAGTATCCATATGCATGAAACGTCATCCCTTAGCATATCAAGGATAGTGGCAACCCGCCAGTTTAAGAAAGCTATGACTGAGATCAGCCCAACCAGACCAGACCCCACAGCAGGTATAGAAATCCATCATCAAGCAGGATTTCTCACATCCAAGTCACACCCACCGCTGAACACAAGCAAAGCAATTATAGCACCAGCAGTTCATGTTGTGAGTAGAACCGACTAGGTGGTCTTCAACCAGAGACTAGAATGACATGCCAAGCAGATAATACCAAATCAATTAGTAGGAGCAACAGGATGAAGAACCCAAACAATGGCTTACCAACATCCCAACATAGTGCTCACACCACCAAAAGACTGCAGGACCACTCAACATTCCCTTTGCTTCGGAGAAGAACATCATTGCAGTTATAAATAGCAGAAAGTAGACTTCAATTCAGAAAACACATAACGCCATGCTAATAGAGCATATACATGGCAACCTTAGAGACATCGACCCCAGTAACCCAAGCCATAAGGGGTACCAGGGACAGAATAAATTGAAGACAAAACAACATCCAAAAGAGGGCCAGCCAAGCTACCCATCCAGCAGACAAGGCCCCAAGATCTACATGAGCCAAACTACATAAGGGGAGGGCCTCACGATGGATAAGCCCTCCAATATATCAGCATAGAGATACATAATTGAGAAGAAGGGGGGAGGTGATGCCCTACCCCGTCTCCTTGCATCAGCAGAAAAGCACAAAGGTGTGATTCAAAATTAAAGCTACAGTGCCAAGGAACATATCTCTCCAGAGCCCTAAGGCAAAGGATTTAGTAGTACCTGGACCTTGAACACCAGCCAGATGGTCAAAAACCCATTTGATATCAACCATAGAGGCAGAGGAAAGCATAGAGGTAGCGCCAGAGATGAATTCTTCCTCTTCGTAGGAAAATCAGACCCATCTATAATCCCCGCCACTGAGATGTCGGGGAGTGTGGGGAAGAGACTGAGATGTGAAGAATTTGTAATCTCCGAAGCTTGTATGGAAGGGGGACGAGACCAAGACTATTCCAAAGAAAAGGTGGTGAAATGTGTGCAGGTTGGTCTCTAGTGCCCTTTCATCCATCGATGAATGTTGTGGGCAGCCGATGGGTATATCGCATCAAAGATCGTGTTGATGGCAGCATCAAAAGTTATAAAGCCCGTCTAGTTGCTAGAGGCTTTACTCAACAGGAAGGCATTGATTATTCTGAAACTTTCAGCCCAGTTATTAAGCAGGCCACCGTCAGATTAATCTTTTCCATTGTAGCTTCCCGTAATTGAAAGATTCATCAGCTTGATATTCATAATGCTTTTCTCAATAGTGTTCTTACTGAAGAGGTCTACATGAAACAACCTCCAGGTTTTGTTGATCCTACTCTTCCATCTCATGTGTGCAGGTTGCACAAGTCACTATATGGTTTAAAACAGGCACCAAGGGCATGGTACACTCGTCTGAGTGATTTTTTACTCTCTATTGGTTTCCTTGCCTCCAAGGTTGACACCTCCCTGTTTATCTTATCTGATGGCACTAATATCTTTTATCTTCTCGTCTATGTTGATGATATTCTGTATACAGGCAGCAACTCTGCCATGCTCCATCATCTAGTCCAGTTACTAAGCTCTGAATTCAAGCTTCGTGACTTAGGTGATGTTCACTACTTTCTAGGTATTGAAGTTCAGTCTACAGGTATGGGTCTGATGTTGCGCCAACAAAAATATATTCTTGACATCCTCACTCGGGCAGGTATGACTTCCTACAAACCTATTGACACTCCAGTTTCTCCCTCTAAACTTGCTCTATAGCCGAATCATCCATTTTCTGATCCCACACGGTTTTGTCAAATCATGGGTGCTCTTCAGTATCTTACATTCACTCATCCAGATATCTGCTTTGCTGTTAACAGAGTCTGTCAGTACATGCATGCTCTTACAAATTCCCATTGGGCTGCTGTTAAACGCATACTCCGCTATCTAAAAGGAACAGCATCTTATGGTTTTCATATCACTTGAGGTACCTCTTTTGCTCTTCATGGTTTTACAGATGCCGATTGGGCTGGGAGTATTGATGATCGCAAGTCTACGGGTGCCTATCTTGTTTTCTTTGGTCAAACACCGATTTCATGGAAATCCGGCAACCAACGTACAGTTGCTCGCTCCTCCACTGAGGCTGAGTATAAAGCCTTAGCATATGGTACTGCTGAGGTCATCTGACTTCAATATTTGTTAACAGATCTTCAAGTTCCCTCCATCTCCAGCAACACCAACAATATAGTATCTTATAAGACATCAACAAGCTCCGGCAATACATGTAAACGTACAACGTCTGGTTAGTATGTGGAAATAGTACGATAACTACAATTCCTTGGTTTCATATTGTTATGCTTTTTATATCATTACCAAACCGAGCATAAAAGACAGGAGCAGAAACCTATTTATTCATGAAAATAAATATGAAAGAGGTACGTAGTAATGAAGAAAACATGCCAAACATGAGGCTAGCTACAGCTTCATGTCTTCTTAATAAATGTGTTCTTCTAATTGTTGTTGTCCGTCCAGAATTGTTTCTGAAGATAGTCGACTACCTTCTTGTCCACTTGGAAGGCCTTGGTTAGAACATTAGGATTAATGGGTGGATCTGCTCCAAACACTGCGTTTGCAATTGTAATCACACCAGGGTTCTGGCTGCTTAAACTGGCTAATGCAACGGCATTGGTTTTCCCCACATTGAGCTGGAAATGAATGAGTCCGACTGGGAACACAAAAACATCTTCGGGATTTAAGACCTTGGTGATTAGGCGATTATCTCCGTTAGCCAAGTGACGCAGCGGAAAACAATAAAAGAATACGACCAACGTCAATATTCTGTAAATGATCTACAACGAGAGAAACTCTCAGAAAACTCAAGGTTCTTTATTCAAAAATCAATAGGTAAAAATCCGGCCAGGGCTTTACAATGGTATTTAAAGCAAAACCCTAACCTAAACTCATGACGGTTAAGGAAACGACATAAAACATTAAATTTACCATAAATGGAAAATTTGAGATAAATGCAGAATATGAAAGGCCTATAAATCCTGAGCAAGCAGGAATTGACAAAAGTCAATTTGGACTCGGAAATCAAAAGTTATGGCTAAAACAAAACTTTCCTAAAATGGCAAAAATGACTATTTCGGGGCCGAAACGATGGAATTTGGCCAAAAATGAGTGGACATAAGGGGCATAGCCGCTTACTTCTTCCGCAAACGGCGAAACGCATTGACTCAGTGAGTTTCGCGGCATTCCGACTTTCGACGCCCCGGATGCCGAAATTCAGTTGCCTTTGAATTTCGAGTGATCCCTCTTGAGCATGTATGCTTCCGCTACTTGTTCTACATCAGACTCCTCCACTTGAAAAGAACTCAACCTCGAGTTAGGTTCCGGATCGGGATCAGGAGACAAGTGTTCCTCTGCATAATACTGAAACAAATCTGCAACGTTGAAAGTCTTGGAAATGCCCATGGTTTCGGGAAGATCAATCACATAGGCATTATCGTTGATCTTCTTTAAAACCTGATACATACCATATTTCTTGGGCTTCAGCTTGTTGTAA
Source organism: Populus alba (assembly GCF_005239225.2). Taxonomy (NCBI): domain Eukaryota; kingdom Viridiplantae; phylum Streptophyta; class Magnoliopsida; order Malpighiales; family Salicaceae; genus Populus; species Populus alba. The sequence goes on along the minus strand of NC_133296.1, from coordinate 5,386,683 downwards.
GTGCCCACGGGAAACCTTTCTTTGCACAAGAAAACCATCACGGAATCTCCCTCTTCAAACACCTTGCGACGTCGGTGCTTATCCGCCGCAGCCTTGTACTTTGCATTTGTTGCTTCCAACCTCTGCCTCACTTCCTCCTGCACGGTCTGGCCTTGTGTCTCCATGTTCTCAGCAGCCACACTAAATCCTGGACCTCCCTTGGGTAGACGAACTAAGTCCACCGTGTGTCTCGGTGGTGTCACATATATCATAGCAAAAGGAGTCTTCCTCGTTGCGCTATGAACAACACTGTTGTAAGCAAACTCAGCCTGTGGCAACGCATGATCCCAATGCTTAGGTTTATCCCCACAAATGCTACGAACCAGATTTCCCAAGGTTCTGTTTGTCACCTCTGTCTGCCCATCAGTTTGCGGGTGCGCAGTTGTGCTTCGGTTCAGCGAAGTCTGAAACATCTTCCATAAAGTTACCCAAAAGTGGCTAAGGAATTTCGTGTCACGATCAGAAGTAATAGACTGCGGCACTCCATGAAGTCGGACCACTTCCCTGAAAAATAATCGGGCTATATGTGAAGCATCTGAGGTCTTTCGGCAAGGAATGAAGTGAGCCATCTTTGAAAACCTGTCAACCACCACAAAAACAGAATCCACCCCTCGCTGGGTGCGAGGCAACCCCAGCACAAAATCCATAGCTAAATCCTCCTAAATATTGTTAGGAATAGGTAAAGGTGTGTAGAGACTAGTATTTTGCGACTGACCTTTAGATACCTGACATATATAGCACCTCTTTACAAAATTACCGACGTCTCTCTTCAGTTGCGGCCAGAAATATCATTCCTCTAAGCTAGCCACTGTTTTGTCCTTGCCTAAGTGCCCACTCAATCCACCCCCATGAAGGTCACGGATCAATTTCTCTCGCAGCGACATCCGGGGTATACACAAACGATTTCCGCGAAACAGAAAACCTTCGCTCTTATGAAAATCATTGACGGGGTGTTTCTCAATGCACTTCGCCCATATTTCTTTGAAATCCTCATCCTCCTGATACAACCCTTTTAGGCACTCAAACCCCACTATCTCATGAGCCAATGTCACTAGTAGATTGGCACGATGGCTCAACGCATCGACAACCTGATTCAAAGCACCAGACTTGTGTCGAATAGCAAAAGGGAACTTCTGAAGGAAAGTTGCCCATCTGACATGCATGTTATCTAAGTGCTTTTGGCTATTAATAAATTTCAGAGCTTGGTGATCAGTGTACAAAACAAACTCCCGCTGCACTAGATAGTGTTCCCAATGCTTCAAAGCTCGGACCACCGCGTAAAACTCTTGGTTATACGTACTCCACTTCTGACGAGCCTCACTCAACTTCTCACTGAAGAAAGCTACTGGTCGTTTCTCCTGGGATAGCATAGCACAGCCCCAATTCCCACGCCACTCGCATCACATTCAACTTCGAAAATCTTCTCAAAACTAGGTAGGGCCAATACTGGCGCGGTGCACAGCTTCTCTTTTATCAACGCAAAGCTCGTTTCTGCCTCTTCCCCCCACTGAAATTTGCCTTTCTTCATGCACTCGGTTATCGGTGCCATGACAGTACTGAAATTCCAAATAAATTGGCGGTAGAAAGTGGCTAATCTGTGGAAGCTCCGAACTTCACCCACGGTCTTTGGTGTAGGCCATTCTCTAATTGCTCGGACCTTCTCTTCATCCACATGAATCCCCTCTGAACTGACCACATAACCCAAAAACAACAAGCTTTCTGTCATAAAGCTGCACTTTTTCAGATTAAGGAATAGCTGGTTCTCTTGTAGCACTGCCAACACATCTCGTAACTACTTCACATGCTCATCCACGGTCTTACTATAGATAAGGATATCGTCGAAATAAATGACAACAAATTTCCCCATAAAAGGCCTCAATACCTGATTCATCACGCGCATAAAAGTGTTGGGCGCGTTTGATAACCCAAACGGCATAACCAACCACTCATATAACCCGTCTTTGGTTTTGAATGCTGTCTTCCACTCGTCCCCTGGTCTGACCCGAATCTGGTGGTATCCACTGCGGAGGTCAATTTTTGAGAATAACTTCGAACCCTCAAGCTGATCCAACATGTCATCTAGGCGGGGAATTGGGAAGCGATACTTGACGATTATCTTGTTGATAGCTCGGCTGTCCACACACATACGCCAACTCCCATCTTTCTTTGGCGTTAACAATGCAGGAACCGCGTACGGACTCATGCTTTCGCGGATAAAACCCTTCTGCAACAATTCTTCAATTTTCTCCCTCAAGACCTCGTTCTCTTTCGGACTCATCCGATAAGAGACAGATTTGGCAAGCTGGACCCCGGTATGAGGTCTATATGGTGCTGGACATCTCTCAAGGGTGGTAGATTATTCGGCAATTCTTCCGAAGTGATATCCCTGAACTGATCTATCAATGGTTTCAGCTTGTCAGGGACTGTCACCGAAGCCTCAACTTCCCCTTCCACCACGAGGGCCTTCACTACAAGCGTATAGAACTCTGGCACACCCTTGATGTCTGCCACAAACTCTGTTTCCGAACTGGACACTGTAAAAAACGACTGCTTCTCCACTTCAGAAGCCCTTCCGGACAGTGCCTTCCTTTTGTAAGGAGCCATAGCAATTTTATGTGACCCCCACGTGAACAAATAAGTATTATCCCAACCCTTGTAGGTAATATCAACATCATACTGCCACGGCCACCCCAACAACACATGACTAGCATCCATATCAATCACATCGCAAACTACATCATCTTTATATATTTTTCCAATGGAAATAGGAACGCGACAGATTTTAGTTACCTTCACCGTGGGTTCTTTCTTGATCCAACCGATAATGTATGGAGTCGGGTGCTTCTCGGTTGGTAGCTTTAGGTGCTCAACTAGGCCCCTTGCAACGAAGTTCTCGCAACTCCCGCTATCCACAATTAAGTCGCACACCTTCTAGCTCACGGTGCAGTATGAGCGGAAGATATTATTCCGCTGTCCTGCGTCCTCTTGCCTTGGAGTGTATAATATTCGCTGCACTACACAATTGATTCATTCTCCATCCTCCTCAGCGAACTCTACCCTGTCATAACAGTCATCCTTCCCTGCATCCTCTCCAGTAGCCTCCGGATCCCCTCCTTCTCCTTTTATCCAGTTGACAGGTCTGCGACGATCTGGGCAAGTGTTAGAGAGATGCCGGTTTCCGACAACGATAACAGACTCCAGGTGAAGGTCTGGCGTAAAGGTTGGGATTCAAGTTCATGTTCGTGTTCTGATTTGGATTTCTAGGTATATTCCTAGTGCCTCCTTCTTTGTTCTGATTCAACACACCTGCTTGGTTGCTGTTGCCACCCTTGTCTCTGGTATTAAACGAAGACTCTGGATTGTTTCGGCGAAACCCTGAGACTCCTCCTCTTCGCTCCATCAGTTCAGCCTTCAATGCCAGATTATGAGCTTCCTCCACAGTCCAAACCACCTGTAACCCAATCTTATCTCGCAATGATGACTTCAATCCATTCATATACCTGGCTACGCGCTGCCCCTCTGTCTCGTTAAGATTGTTTCGCTTCAAGAGCCTAGAGAACTCCGCAGTATAGTCAAACACCGATCTGGATCCTTGTGAGCAGTCTTGAAGTACTTGAAACAGATATTGTTCATAATCTGGTGGCAGAAACCTCCCTATCATCAGTTGCTTCATCCTACGCCAAGTCCTTAAAAGCGCCTTTCCTTGTCGCTGCTGATTCTTCTGTAATTGATCCCACCATACTGCAGCCCCTCCCTTCAATCGGAAGGCTACAAACCTCACCATCTTTTCTTCTGGTATCTCCATCATCCCAAAGAATCGCTCCACTTCGGTAACCTAATCAAGAAAATCTTCAATTCGCAGATTCCCATTGAAACTGGGCAGATCTTCTTTCAGGCGATAATCATCTTGCTCCCTCGGACGTCTCGCAGGTGGAGGTAACCGTATCCTATGTCATCTTCTTCATCTGAATCATCCTCGCTGTCAGGTTGGATGCGAGGTGCTGGGTTGCGTCTTCTATCAACAGGTTGGCCTCTGGCAATTCCTTCGATGCGAGCACTAGGATCTCGGTGGCACGAGGGTGAGTGTGGGGTAGGTTCAGGCCACCATATGGTGCAAAATCAATGCGAGCCAAGGATATGCCAAGAATGTTGAGTCCGGAATTTGAGCAACATTGACAGCAGTGACATTTGAACCAACTGGACTGGAAGTGTCCCGAGGAACGTTGAGTCCAGAAAAGAAGAAATCCTTTTCAGTAACTTGTTGTGGGTCCTTGCATAATTTTCCGTTCACGAACACTGCATGAGAAACGCATTTGAAGCATGCCCATAAAAGGTCAGTCAATTAATAGAGAATGAAGATATTAAAATATATACAGGATGCATGGTATTTTCAGTGTAATATGATCATGTGACTCCTGACAAAAAATCCTGACGAAACACTTAAAAATCACATACCACCATCGGTTTCTTTAATGGCAACATAGAAGTCCTGAAGCGGACTAGGATCAGAGGCAGAGGCAAATGAGGAAGCCAAAGCCAGGACGACAAAAACTATTAGAAACTTGAGTCCTTCCATCAGATTCTATACGGATTTTTCTTGTGAAGAGGGGTGAGTTATCTAGCGAGGATGCAAGGCCATTTATAGATTGGAGTCATTGAATTAGTCCTATATGAAGGCGACGACGAAGACTTAGTAGGAGCTCGTTCTGTGATGTCAGTGATGAAACCAAGTCCTCAAAACATTTGACATTTTCCATCATATGCCAATATGACAGATTTGCTTGGATCTCCATATTTGGTTTGCCAATGGAAGGGTGGAACAAAAACTGTATCAATATTTTGCTTCAGAGCTGGGGAAATATTGTAGGATACGACACTTCCTGTGTTAGTCAGGGGTCCATATCAGGTATTAGGGTTCTTATTCGAACCACAACGCTGGAACCTTTACATGATCAAGTATTGCTTCAGCTCGATGGAGTGCAGGTTGAGGTCAGTTTGAAAGAAATCAAAGGTGAGTTTATCCCCTCTCTCACAACAATCAAACACTCTATGGATGTATCATTGTGTTCAACTACTGTGCTATCCGATGACGACGAAGATGATTTTTGTGAGGAAACTAATAGAGCAACAATGACTCACATAGAGACAAAACAAAAACCCGAATTTGAATATGAATTCACCGGATTATTGGGCTCCCAAACTCAGATTGCTAGCACACTCATCTGGTCTGAAGTTTCACCGATGTACCTCTACCCAGAAATTACTGAATTTTGTAGACATGCAGGTTTATCTAATGAGAGTACATCCGAAGTTGATAATCGATTAGCCTTGGTACCTTTCGTATGTGTCGAGGTGGATTCAGTTGCATGCGGAGAGGTAGATGTGCATCATGTTTCTTGCTTTCCTATTAAGGATGGGCCTGGATCAACATATCGTTTATGACAAGTGGACTCCTACAGAATATGGGCCGTAAGAAACAACAGAAATCTTCAAGCATAGGATCGGAAACCAATCGTGATTCAACAAAGCATTGGGCCATCTTTTACAACCTTCATCACTCCTATTGCTGATCCATATGAGCTTACGGCTCTGGAAGTAGGAAACAGGAAATCCCTCAGAAAACACGCAAAAAAGCTCACACGCAGAACAAAATCTCTTAGGAGGAGGAAATCAAGTTATATGGGAAAACACAACGGTATGCAATCAGAGACCGTAATTGTTGAATATTCAGTTTCTGATAATGGGATAAAGAATAGAAATGCTATTATCAAATCTGGTAAGGAATTGATTGGTGAGGATGAGGCAAGTAGTTCAAGATACAGACCCGACACCAATGTTGGTGATGAAGCATATGAGCCTACACATTCTGATAACTGGGCCGAAGCCACTGCTTGCTGGGAAGTTGGAAAAGCTATTCTCCAAGGGCATGACGATAGCACACTCATGACTCAGACTCTGCAGGGATTCCTAGATCGAGAACAGGAAGAGTGGATCCTAAGGAAGAAGACATGATTGGATCGTCTCACTTGAATTTGCACAGGCTCTACTGAACTAGTAGTGTCATTCTTATTAGGTGTTTTGCATGGTTGATTAATGAAAGCGCTCCAACACTTTACTTACTCATCGAACCATTTGTTTTTTTGTTTTAGTTTTATGACCTGGATTGCGAACACCTTTTAAAGTCATTTGAAGCCATAAATTCTAGACACTTTCCCCAATTACCCTACATCACAAGACTCGGTCTGTGCTTTTTCTGACCTTGATTTCATCAGAGTTGATGTTTTTTTTTTCTTTTGATATTTGTAGGCATCATACCACAAATCATGCCAACCTAGTACAAAGAATTTGATTAAATATACACAAGATTTAGAAAATTTAAGATTGCAATTTTAAATATAAAAACTTGTTAATTTTCTTGATACTTACTTAATTGCACCAACACTACAAGATTTCATAGTTTTTATCGACGGACCGAAATTTGTCGATATGAGATTTCAGATTTCGTCGAAATTTTTTTATCAACTAACTCATTGACGAAAAGTGTCTGTCGGCATGTCTTTCGTTGGTAATCCCACATTTCGTTGCTATGCCTGTTGGGGAAAAAAATTACTGATGGTTTTACAGACGGAAAATACATGCGAAAAAAACAAATTCCTACTAGAAATATACCGACGGATATATTCCGCCGGTGATAGTGGCATTTCCAGTAAATATGTTTCAACTCTCAGTAAAATGCCAATGGACTATATCCGTCTGTGAAGCACGTTGGTGATTTGTGGCATTTCTAGTAAATATTTTTTCAACTCTCGGTAAAATGCGACAAAAGTTATCCTTGCTGTCAAAAGCGTTGGTGATTGTGGTATTCTTAGTGAATATTTTTCAACTCTTTGTAAAATGATTACGGCTACATTCCGTCGGTAGGATTTTTTTATTTTTCAAAAAAATTTATTTAGAATAAATAATATAAATTATATAAATTAATAGTAACTGATGTTTGCCGATATGGTTGTAACTTTAGATAAACAAGATCGCCCACAGAAAAATGAACCTCACGGTGATGTTTGTCTGGTTGAGTTTTCGTACGATCTCTCGCAAGGACTAGTTGATGGCGTAATTCCTGAAGGACTGAATCTCTATCACGTAAATACTCATCCACAACTTGGACATGAGTAGTTCCTGGCACATAGGAAAGCACGTTTGGTGGTGAAATGCCATAAACTGCTTCAAATGGTGAAATGTTCGTGAAGAGTGAACGACAGTATTATAACTAAATTCTGGCCAAGGCAACCAATCCACCCACTTATGCGGTTGATCACCTGTAAAACATCTTAAATACTGCTCTAGTGTTCGATTGACTACCTCAGTTTGGCCATCCGATTGAAGATGATAACTGGAGCTCATATTGAGCTGAGTACCCTGCAGATGAAACAGAGTTTTCCAAAAAGAACTAAAAAGTACCTTGTCTTGATCGTTGACAATAGGCACAGGAATGCCATGCAGCTTGACAACATTAGCAATGAAAGATTTGGCCACAGTAATGGCCGTGAATGGATGCTTCAAAGCTACAAAATGGGCATATTTACTCAATCGATCCACCACAACCATGATCACCGTGTTGCCCAATGAAGGAGGCAAACCTTCCACAAAATCCATAGATACCTCAGTCCATATTTTTATTGGAATAGATAAGGGCTGCAGCAGCCCTGCAGGACTTTAACAATCTGCCTTAAAACGTTGACAGGTATCACAACGCTGGAGAAATTCTTTGACATGTTGTCGAAGTTTTGGCCAAAAGAAGGTACCTTGGATCCTTGCTAGAGTTTTGTGGTAACCAAAATGGCTGCCAAAAGGAGAAGAGTGATGCTCTGCCAAAACTGAAGGAATTAATGGAGAAGAGGGATTCAAATATACCTTGCCACCTTTGAACCACACACCATCTTTACAAGTATACAGTTGTCATTGATGACCAAAATTCAACTTGAATAAATTAGTGTAGAAAGGCTCTTGTTGAACCTCTTGTTGCAGACGCATCCACCAATCGGGCTGAGGTAAGGAAACTGCCATAAAGTTGATCTTGTCTTTCCTGAACAATGCATCAACACCTTTGTTTTCAGGGCCCTTTTTGTATTCCACCACATAATCATAACCGAGGAGTTTTGGAAGCCAACGAGTTTGTGCAGGAGTTGTGATGCGTTGTTCCAAAAGAAACTTGAGACTCTTATGATCAGTCCTAACAGTGAAGGGTCGCCCTAGAAGATAAGGTCACCACTTACGGATGGCTTTGACAATGGCCAACATCTCTTTTTCGTAAGTGGAGAGTGCTAAAGATGAACCCTTCAATGCCTCACTAAAGAATGCAATAGGTTGACCTTGTTGAATAAGAATAACGCCTATTCCAGTACCACAAGCATCACATTCAATGAAGAAACACTGAGAAAAATCAGGCAATCGCAGAACAGGAGGTGAAGTCAAGGCCTGTTTAAGTTTGTTAAAGGTTGTGGACTCATTTATTCCCCAACGAAATCCTTCCTTGCCTAAACAATAAGTCAATGGTGTTGCAATATTGCCAAAGCCACTGATAAATTTTCTATAATATCCTACCAACCCCAAGAAGCCATGCACACCCTTCACTGTTGTAGGCTCGGGCCAATCAACCATTGCCTGAATCTTGGAAGGATCAACCTCGACTCCTTTCTCTGATATGACATGGCCCAAATAATTCACCTATGATACTCCAAACTGACATTTTGATTTCTTGACATACAAATTGTTACTGGACAAAATGGTTAGAACACTAATGATATGTGAAACATGTTCATCCTAATTTTTAGAGTAAATCAAAATATCGTCGAAGAACACAATAATATACTTGTGAAGATATGGCCTGAACAGATCGTTCATGAGACTCTGGAAAGTAGCTGGGGCGTTCGTAAGACCAAACGACATTACTACAAATTCATAGTGTCCTTCATGGGTGCGGAAAGGTATTTTTTGGATGTCTGACTCTTGAACCTGAATTTGGTGGTACCCCGAACGTAAATCCAGTTTTGTAAAAAACCTGGCACCATGCAGCTCATCCAAGAGCTCATCAACAATCAGAATATGGTATTTATCCTTCACTGTTATGTGATTGAGTGCCCGAAAATCTACACAGAATCGCCACGTTTCATCTGCCTTTTTTACCAACAAAACAGGAGATGAAAAAGGAATGTTGCTTGGACGAACTAAACCGGATTCAAGAAGTTCTTTAACCATCTTTTCAATCTTAGTTTTTTTATAGTATGGGTACCTGTATGGATGAACACTAACAGGTTTGCTGTTGGGTTGAAGTAGAATACGTGGTCATGTGAACGATTTGGTGGCAAAGCTGTTGGAGTGTCAAAAACATGCGAAAATTTGTCAAGAATTGCTGCGAGATCACTGGAATAAGTGGCAATGGAGTCCACATGCTCAGTCATAGTAATCTGGAGAAACAACCCAGTTTGTTGCAAGTTAAAAAGGTCCTTATTGGATAAGGCCTCCAACCCTGCACGACCAATTCCCTGAAACATGCGTTTGATACCCCCATCTGTGAAACTCATCGTAGATTTCTGTAATCTGTTTCTATTGGACCAAAAGTCACAAGCCATTGTACGCCTAAAACCACATGACAAGCAACAACATGTAAGACATAAAAATCAGCAATGACCACATGACCTTAGATGAGTAGGGAAAGAGCAAGACACCATCCGCCACAAACAATCTTCTCACGATTAGCCACCATCACCTGAAACGTCTTATCTCGAATTTCTTGCAGCCCGAATTGAGAGACAATGGATTGGTCAATGAAATTATGTGTACTTCCTCCATCGATCAACACTGTGACATCTTTGTTCTTTAGTTTTTGTATTACGCAAATGGTCTGTGGATGCTCAGTTCTAGTGATGGCATGGAAAGATATCTCCGGAAAAGATTCCACAGTGGCAATGTCAACGGTGCAATCCTCATTGGTATCAGTGTCTGCTGGTGTGGAATCTTCAATCATAAACAGCTATGGCCTTTGACAACGATGCCCTGGTATGAATTTTTCATCACAATAAAAACAAAGACCCTTCTCACGTCTTTCACGAGCTTCCTGATTGGTTATCCTCCTAAATAAGGATGGAGCAGTGTTGTTGATTGGTTTGGATGCTAGTGGTGGTCCCAAGACACCATTGTTGGTGGTAGATAGAGGATGAGAAATGACTGTAGATCGAGCAAACCTCTTACCTTTCCTTTGCAGGAGATTACGTTCCTTCACCAGGCGAGCAACTCCAATGGTGTCTCCTAGAGTCTTCGCTTGTTTAGTTTTGACATCCAGACGGATATCATCCCGAAGTCCTGCAATGAAACATCCAACCAAGAATGGTTCTGGTAACCCATCCACACGATGTGATAGCCCTTCAAAAGCTTCTTGGTATGCTGCTACTGTTGTGACTTGTCTGCAACGAGTTAAAGCTTCAGAGGGATCCTCATACTCAGTTGGACTAAAACATTGGAGGAGTGCTGCTGTAAACTCAGTGTGAAAAGGCCAGTGTGAGTGTCCCCTTGTACTTAGTCAGCCAATGGTGGCCGCTGCAAAAGCTAATCTGTCAGGTGGAAAGAAGCGAGTTGCACTCTTTGCTCATTCGCAATGTTCTGAAATTCAAAGAATTGCTCTGCCTTGTAAACCCATCCTATTGGTTCATCACCAACAGAATTTTTTTGGAAACAACAGTTTTTGAGCTGTTGATGACTCCTGTCCCAAAACTAGCACTTGGAAAAGGAACAAGCAAAAGTTAGTTGTCGACACTTTTGGGAAGTTTCTCCCTTGGTGAAAGAATGGACATCTTGGATAATGGTTTGTTGATTGGAACTGTGATGTAATGACAACGCCTGTAATTCACTGATTGTGTTTTGGTGGTTTTGGAGGGAGGTGGTAACTGGATTCATGTTGTTGTTTAGGAGATCGAAATGAGACTCATGTTGGGTTTTAAGAAGATCAAATTGAGATGCATGCTGAGCCAATGCTTCAATGACCTCATTGCGAAACTCAATATTGCTTTTGTTCCTAGTCTCCATGGAAATGAGAGGCTTTGATACCAATTGATATGTGTAATTTATGAAAAGAAGAAGAATTGACAGAATGAGAAACAAAGAAGAGAGTTTTGCATAATTAATTCCTTTCTTCATTACACTTCAGTTGACTTTTTTATAGCCAACTAATGAATGAATAAAAATAACTGATACAACAAAATGGAAATAATGGCATAATTAATCGGTGCATGATTCCCACACACATTCTGCATACAACGAAAAGCAGGGCACTAACCCCACTAATTATTTGCATCACTTAAACACTAACTACTGTGACATGTTAGCACATGATTCACGAACATGGTGCGCGCATGCAGACGTGCATGGCGAAGGTGGACCGCGTGGTGAAGGGATCTGCTGCACATATCACTATCCTTAGGGTATATGCTCCATAATATCTTTTGCATCAAAACAAGTATAGCCCCAAGTCATTTTTAATTCCAGGACTTGAGAACAAAATGGCCACCTCTACCAAATTTTTAATCATGGAATACGAAAAAAATTCTCAAGTGTCACAATTGACTGAAGGAGACTGTCCTAGAAGTGATGCTAAGAATCTATCACCAATCAAGAACCTGAATTGCTCTATGAATGAAAAGATACTTTATTAAAAGTGGAATGAAGTTCCCAAAACAAGAAAAAAAAAAGTGCAAAAAAATTGTCTCAAAGACCCTATTCAAATTTGTTGAAACCTATTTATTCATGAAAATAAATATGAAAGAGGTACGTAGTGATGAAGAAAACATGCCAAACATGAGGCTAGCTACAGCTTCATGTCTTCTTAATAAATGTGTTCTTCTAATTGTTGTTGTCCGTCCAGAATTGTTTCTGAAGATAGTCGACTACCTTCCTGTCCACCTGGAAGGCCTTGGTTAGAACATTAGGATTAATGGGTGGATCTGCTCCAAACACTGCGTTTGCAATTGTAATCACACCAGGGTTCTGGCTGCTTAAACTGGCTAATGCAACGGCATTGGTTTTTCCCACATTGAGCTGGAAATGAATGAGTCCGACTGGGAACACAAAAACATCTCCGGGATTTAAGACCTTGGTGATTAGGCGATTATCTCCGTTAGCCAGGTTAGATGTAACAAAACCAACATAGAGGGTGCCCTCCATCTTTCTTTGGCGTTAACAATGCAGGAACCGCGTACGGACTCATGCTTTCGCGGATAAAACCCTTCTGCAACAATTCTTCAATTTTCTCCCTCAAGACCTCGTTCTCTTTCGGACTCATCCGATAAGAGACAGATTTGGCAAGCTGGACCCCGGTATGAGGTCTATATGGTGCTGGACATCTCTCAAGGGTGGTAGATTATTCGGCAATTCTTCCGAAGTGATATCCCTGAACTGATCTATCAATGGTTTCAGCTTGTCAGGGACTGTCACCGAAGCCTCAACTTCCCCTTCCACCACGAGGGCCTTCACTACAAGCGTATAGAACTCTGGCACACCCTTGATGTCTGCCACAAACTCTGTTTCCGAACTGGACACTGTAAAAAACGACTGCTTCTCCACTTCAGAAGCCCTTCCGGACAGTGCCTTCCTTTTGTAAGGAGCCATAGCAATTTTATGTGACCCCCACGTGAACAAATAAGTATTATCCCAACCCTTGTAGGTAATATCAACATCATACTGCCACGGCCACCCCAACAACACATGACTAGCATCCATATCAATCACATCGCAAACTACATCATCTTTATATATTTTTCCAATGGAAATAGGAACGCGACAGATTTTAGTTACCTTCACCGTGGGTTCTTTCTTGATCCAACCGATAATGTATGGAGTCGGGTGCTTCTCGGTTGGTAGCTTTAGGTGCTCAACTAGGCCCCTTGCAACGAAGTTCTCGCAACTCCCGCTATCCACAATTAAGTCGCACACCTTCTAGCTCACGGTGCAGTATGAGCGGAAGATATTATTCCGCTGTCCTGCGTCCTCTTGCCTTGGAGTGTATAATATTCGCTGCACTACACAATTGATTCATTCTCCATCCTCCTCAGCGAACTCTACCCTGTCATAACAGTCATCCTTCCCTGCATCCTCTCCAGTAGCCTCCGGATCCCCTCCTTCTCCTTTTATCCAGTTGACAGGTCTGCGACGATCTGGGCAAGTGTTAGAGAGATGCCGGTTTCCGACAACATAACAGACTCCAGGTGAAGGTCTGGCGTAAAGGTTGGGATTCAAGTTCATGTTCGTGTTCTGATTTGGATTTCTAGGTTATATTCCTAGTGCCTCCTTCTTTGTTCTGATTCAACACACCTGCTTGGTTGCTGTTGCCACCCTTGTCTCTGGTATTAAACGAAGACTCTGGATTGTTTCGGCGAAACCCTGAGACTCCTCCTCTTCGCTCCATCAGTTCAGCCTTCAATGCCAGATTATGAGCTTCCTCCATAGTCCAAACCACCTGTAACCCAATCTTATCTCGCAATGATGACTTCAATCCATTCATATACCTGGCTACGCGCTGCCCCTCTGTCTCGTTAAGATTGTTTCGCTTCAAGAGCCTAGAGAACTCCGCAGTATAGTCAAACACCGATCTGGATCCTTGTGAGCAGTCTTGAAGTACTTGAAACAGATATTGTTTCATAATCTGGTGGCAGAAACCTCCCTATCATCAGTTGCTTCATCCTACGCCAAGTCCTTAAAAGCGCCTTTCCTTGTCGCTGCTGATTCTTCTGTAATTGATCCCACCATACTGCAGCCCCTCCCTTCAATCGGAAGGCTACAAACCTCACCATCTTTTCTTCTGGTATCTCCATCATCCCAAAGAATCGCTCCACTTCGGTAACCTAATCAAGAAAATCTTCAATTCGCAGATTCCCATTGAAACTGGGCAGATCTTTCTTTTCAGGCGATAATCATCTTGCTCCCTCGGACGTCTCGCAGGTGGAGGTAAAAACCGTATCCTATGTCATCTTCTTCATCTGAATCATCCTCGATGTCAGGTTGGATGCGAGGTGCTGGGTTTGCGTCTTCTATCAACAGGTTGGCCTCTGGCAATTCCTTCGATGCGAGCACTAGGATCTCGGTGGCACGAGGGTGAGTGTGGGGTAGGTTCAGGCCACCATATGGTGCAAAATCAATGCGAGCCAAGGATATGCCAAGAATGTTGAGTCCGGAATTTGAGCAACATTGACAGCAGTGACATTTTGAACCAACTGGACTGGAAGTGTCCCGAGGAACGTTGAGTCCAGAAAAGAAGAAATCCTTTCAGTAACTTGTTGTGGGTCCTTGCATATTTTTCCGTTCACGAACACTGCATGAGAAAACGCATTTGAAGCATGCCCATAAAAGGTCAGTCAATTAATAGAGAAATGAAGATATTAAAATATATACAGGATGCATGGTATTTTCAGTGTAATATGATCATGTGACTCCTGACAAAAAATCCTGACAAAACACTTAAAAATCACATACCACCATCGGTTTCTTTAATGGCAACATAGAAGTCCTGAAGCGGACTAGGATCAGAGGCAGAGGCAAATGAGGAAGCCAAAGCCAGGACGACAAAAACTATTAGAAACTTGAGTCCTTCCATCAGATTCTATACGGATTTTTCTTGTGAAGAGGGGTGAGTTATCTAGCGAGGATGCAAGGCCATTTATAGATTGGAGTCATTGAATTAGTCCTATATGAAGGCGACGACGAAGACTTAGTAGGAGCTCGTTCTGTGATGTCAGTGATGAAACCAAGTCCTCAAAACATTTGACATTATCCGTCATATGCCAATATGACAGATTTGCTTGGATCTCCATATTTGGTTTGCCAATGGAAGGGTGGAACAAAAACTGTATCAATATTTTGCTTCAGAGCTGGGGAAATATTGTAGGATACGACACTTCCTGTGTTAGTCAGGGGTCCATATCAGGTATTAGGGTTCTTATTCGAACCACAACGCTGGAACCTTTACATGATCAAGTATTGCTTCAGCTCGATGGAGTGCAGGTTGAGGTCAGTTTGAAAGAAATCAAAGGTGAGTTTATCCCCTCTCTCACAACAATCAAACACTCTATGGATGTATCATTGTGTTCAACTACTGTGCTATCCGATGACGACGAAGATGATTTTTGTGAGGAAACTAATAGAGCAACAATGACTCACATAGAGACAAAACAAAAACCCGAATTTGAATATGAATTCACCGGATTATTGGGCTCCCAAACTCAGATTGCTAGCACACTCATCTGGTCTGAAGTTTCACCGATGTACCTCTACCCAGAAATTACTGAATTTTATAGACATGCAGGTTTATCTAATGAGAGTACATCCGAAGTTGATAATCGATTAGCCTTGGTACCTTTCGTATGTGTCGAGGTGGATTCAGTTGCATGCGGAGAGGTAGATGTGCATCATGTTTCTTGCTTTCCTATTAAGGATGGGCTGGATCAACATATCGTTTATGACAGTGGACTCCTACAGAATATGGGCCGTAAGAAACAACAGAAATCTTCAAGCATAGGATCGGAAACCAATCGTGATTCAACAAGCATTGGGCCATCTTTTACAACCTTCATCACTCCTATTGCTGATCCATATGAGCTTACGGCTCTGGAAGTAGGAAACAGGAAATCCCTCAGAAAACACGCAAAAAAGCTCACACGCAGAACAAAATCTCTTAGGAGGAGGAAATCAAGTTATATGGGAAAACACAACGGTATGCAATCAGAGACCGTAATTGTTGAATATTCAGTTTCTGATAATGGGATAAAGAATAGAAATGCTATTATCAAATCTGGTAAGGAATTGATTGGTGAGGATGAGGCAAGTAGTTCAAGATACAGACCCGACACCAATGTTGGTGATGAAGCATATGAGCCTACACATTCTGATAACTGGGCCGAAGCCACTGCTTGCTGGGAAGTTGGAAAAGCTATTCTCCAAGGGCATGACGATAGCACACTCATGACTCAGACTCTGCAGGGATTCCTAGATCGAGAACAGGAAGAGTGGATCCTAAGGAAGAAGAAGACATGATTTGCTTCCGTATATAGTCTGAAGGTATGGTCTCTGAAATCACTTATATGGGTAGTATAATTGTATGGAATGTTTGTGGATTAGGGGCAGAGAAAAAAAGAGATGTTTGAGGAATCTCGGTAGAAAATTTAATCTTCATATCCTGCGGTATTTTGGAAACAAAATTGGAAACTTTGAAATGATTTCACTATTACTGCTATATGGGTCGTCATCCTAAGGCTTGGTATGTATTCCCTCATTGGGCCTTTCAGGGGGGATTTTATGTATTTGGAATCCGAATCTATTTTGTGTCTCTGGATGTTCTGTTGCTATGAATGGCCGTGTTTTGCATATCGAAGGCACCTTCACTCGATCCAATCTAGATTGTCTAGTCTCTTTTGTATATGCTCCGAATATTGGGATCCTGAAGAATGAGCTGTGGACTTATCTTGTTACATTCAGGGATAGTGTTAGCAAGCCGTGGTGTCTTGCGGGTGATTTTAATGAAACCTTATTTCCATCAGATAGGAAAGGCGGCTCACAAATCACATCTTTCCATGTCAAGATTTAAAAATTGCATTGATGATTGTAATCTTATAGAGCTCCCCTTAAATGGAAGAAAATTTACATGGTCTCGAGGTAATGCGGCAAGCCGGATTGATTAGAATATTTCTCTCGGGGGATTGGTTGCAGGCTTTCCCATCCTCCTCTTTATTTGGTCTCTCAAAATATTCATCCGATCATAGGCCTTTGCATCTGTTGCTAGATCATACAAATTGGGGCCCGAAACCTTTTCGATTCATGAATTACTGGTGGCTTGCGTCTGATTTCAGGATTATGATTCAGAGCTTCTGGAGCTCAATCGCGGTTTCCAAATCTGGTACAAGGAAAATGGTCCCAGCTCTAAAGATGTTGAAAGAGAGATGTCGACAATGGAGTAAAGCATCTGTGGGAAACATGAATGATAGAATTGAAGAACTAGAACTTGAAGCTGACTTAATGGATCGTCAAAATGAGTGCAGGGTCTTGAATACTGATGAACTGATTAGAAGTAAATCCATTGCCTCCCAGCTCAAAATCCTGTATAGAGCTCAAGAGTCTGCCTGGCATCAGAAGTCAAGAATTCAGTGGTGTAAGCTTGGAGATAAAAATACCCGATTCTTTCATTTAGCTGCTACAACAAGACAGAAAAAGAATCAACTTGCATGCTTGGAGGTTGATGGAAAGATCCTATCTAAACCAAATGAGGTGAAGCTAGCTGTCTTTCACTTTTTCCGCAACTTGTACTCCCACCAGAACAGACCTAGAGCGTCATGTTCAAAACTAGAATTCTCAAGGCTGAAGTCTTCCTCCTCGGCTGCTCTTGAATTTCCATTTTCTGCAGAAGAGATTAAAGCAGCTGTGTGGGATTGTGATGGAAATAAAGCCCCAGGTCCTGATGGTATTAACTTTCTTTTCATCAAGAAAGCATGGAACATTATAGGTCAGGACATTATCCAGATGGTTGATGAATTCTATCGGACTAATCTCCTCCCTGCAGGTATCAATAGCACCTTCGTTACTCTTATTCCAAAGATTAAAAGTGCTATCAAGCTATCGGATTTCAGACCTATTAGTTTTGGTGGGTAGCCTATACAAGATTTTCTCAAAGATTCTTGCAACTAGGTTGAAACATGTTATGCCAGAGGTCATCTCTCATCATCAAAATGCTTTCATCAAAGGGAGGCAAATTTTAGACAGCGTCTTGATTGCAAATGAGGTCCTTTCTTTTCATCAAGAAGAAAAAGGGTAAAGCTTATCTTTTCAAACTAGATTTTCATAAAGCCTTTGATTCGGTGTTATGGGAATATATTAATGACATCATGGCTAGTATGGGCTTCGGTAGTAGATGGCGAGGGTGGATAATGCAATGCATATCAACGGCAAAAATGTCTGTGCTTGTTAATGGGTCTCCCACGGAGGAGTTCTGCTTAGCTAAAGGCCTACGCCAAGGAGACCCTCTCTCTCCGTTTCTCTTCAACATTGCAGTCCAGGGTTTGAGTTGTATGTTGCAGCGTGGCTGTGATTTGGGTTTGACTTCGGGTATAAACATTGACAATTCAGGGCTTGTCATATCTCACCTACAGTTTGCGGACGACACCCTTATGTTCAGCTCAGACTCTCTTCATAGCATGCAAAACATTAAACGTATCCTATTATGCTTTGAACTTGTCTCAGGGCTGAAGGTCAATTTTCATAAAAGCAGTATTGTGGGTGTGGGTGTAGCAGCTCATACATGTACCTTCACAGCTCAGCTTCTCAGATGCAAGCAGGATCAGTTGCCCCTCATGTATCTTGGGCTCCCCATCGGTGGAAACTTGGGCAGAGCTACAATGTGGAACCCTATTTTGCGCAATATCAGTTATCGGTTGGCTTCGTGGAAAGGCAGATTCTTATCTATTGGGGGTCGTTTGTGCTTGATTAAATCTGTGCTCAACAATCTCCCCATCTACTACCTATCTATGTTCCCCATGCCTACTACGGTAGCCTCCAAAATTGATCAGAAACTTCGATCCTTCCTCTGGTCTGGAAATGCGGAAAAGGCACAAAATATGCAATGTTAGCTGGGCAACTGTTACTCTTCCAAAACATGCGGGTGGTCTTGGGATTGGTTCTTTAAGGACAAAAATACAGCTCTGCTCTTTTAAATGGTTATGGAGGTTTAGGTTGGAGGATCAAGTATGTGAAGGGTGTGATCAAAAGCATCTACAACACCAATTGCTCTAATCTGCTGCTGCAAGCTCCTATTCCAGGAACTGTAACTACATGGTCTCGGATTGTCAATCATTGTGTGAGAAATAATAAGTTGCAGGATATTGTGAATGAGCAATCTTTGGTCCTTATCGGAAATGGCAAGAAAACTTTGTTTTGGCTTGATTGCTGGGCTTAATAATCACTGTTTTAGCAGATCACTTCCCTACTCTTTTCCAATTATCCAATGACAAAGATGCCACCATTGCTAAGATGGGAATGTGGGAAGGGTATGAGTGGATTTGGTTTTTTTCATGGATACGTCCACTACGGGGGCGCAACATTGGCTTGCTTGATCAACTATATGCAATCCTATCAATAGTACTCATGGACAAAGATGGAGAGGATAGACTAATTTGGAAGGACAATAATTCAGGAAGATTTTCAGTGAAATCTCTCTGCGGATTGTTGAGTCCAAAGCCTTCCACAAACAATGCCTTCTCATTTGCTGGATTTTTGGAAAGGTATGTCCCTCCTAAGGTAGAGATCTTTTGGCTGGATGGCTATCATTAACAGACTCAAACACCCGATGTATGTTTGGTTCGAAGAGGTATCTTGAGTAGCTCGGAATCAAATTGCCCTATTTGCCTTGTTGAAGCAGAATCGGTGGACCATATTCTGCTTCACTGCCATAAGCATTGGCTCATTTTGGTCCAAAAATCATTAAATGGTGGGGTTTAGTTTGGTGTTGCCCAAAGAGCTTCTCAGATATGTGGTCTCAATGGTCTTCCATGGTGCATTGGTAATTTTCAAAGGAAGGCATGGTTGATGTTGTTCTTCTCAGTGGCATGGTCTCTTTGGCTCCTTCGAAATGATCTCATTTTCCAACAGAAGACACCTGATTATGACTCAATTTTTTTTCTTATTATCACCCGTCTATGTCTTTGGCTAAAAGCTATCCATTCAGATTTTCCATACTCCCCTTCAGATCTGATCAGATCGGCAGATGGCTTGCTTCGGTGGTCCAATGCTCACTCTTTTCAGGATTAAAAATATATGGTCTCCTCCTATGATTAATAGGCTCAAATGGAATGTGGACGGCTCTTCTCTTGGTAAGCCAGGCCCCTCTGGAATAGGTGGTGTGCTGCGAAATCATCATGGCCATGTGCTCGGTATGTTCTCTGTTCCAGTTGGTATTTTAGACTCTAATATTGCTGAGTTAAGGCTATTGTGAAAGCCATTGATCTATCAGCATCTAATTGTCATTTACACCATCAACACCTCATCATCGAATCTGACTCTGTCAATGCTATTCGCTGGATGAATAATCCTCTCAGTCGTCACTGGAAGCATCATAATTTGTTCTCCTATGTTAATAGACTGAAAGCATATTTTGTTTCAATCACCTTCTCTCATATCTTCGTGAAAGTAATTGCATGGCAGATGGTTTGGCTAAGCAAGGAGTGCGGAGATCAAGTGAATTTGTTGTCTGGCTTTGAATCCACCATTTTTCTATGGGCTTGCTATTGTTTCTTCTCCCATTATGTCTTTGAGTATTTTCTGTTTTGTTTTGTTGAGGAATGTTTAGTTTCAGCTCATTTGGATGGATTTTGTATGGTTTTCTTTGCTTTGGTTTATCTTAAGTTGCGCTTTATCCTTCATATGACTTTATGCCATATTAAGATATTGCGTAGCTTTTGTTCTATTCCCGTCAGACTTTGACGCTTATATAATATACACATCTTTCAAAAAAAATACTCTTTCCATTAACTTAACAGGACTGGGTGTGCATGTCTCTTGTCACAAGGCTTCGTCAAAGAACTCCGGTGAAAATGTGAGAGTTGGTCGAGAACTAAAGATTGTTAGGTGACGAAAATGTGAGAGTTGGTCGAGAACTAAAGATTGTTAGGTGAAAATGTGAGAGTTGGTCGAGAACTAAAGATTGTTAGTAACCAATATATTTCCAAAGAAAATCTAATGGTTAATTCAACCATCATCTAAAAAATTGGATCGTCTCACTTGAATTTGGACAGGCTCTACTGGACTAGTAGTGTCATTCTTATTAGGTGTTTTGCATGGTTGATAAATCAAAGCTCCCCAACACTTTACTTACTCATCGAACCATTTGTTTTTTTTGTTTCAGTTCTATGACCTGGATCGCGAAGACCTTTTAATGTCATCTGAAGCCATAAATTCTAGAAACTCCCCCCAATTAACCTACGTCACAAGACTCGGTCTATGCTTTTTCTAACCCCGGTTTCTTCAGAGTTGATGTTTTTTTTTCTTTTCATATTTGTAGGCATCATCCCACAAATCATGCAACCTAGCACAAAGAATTTGTTAAATATACATAAGATTAGAAAATTTAAGATTGTAATTTTAAATATAAAACTTGTTAATTTCTTGACCCGCATCTCCTCCAGCTTTCTATGGCCTGGCATACGAACACCTGTCAAGAACTTCATTAGAGAATGTGAGGTGTGCCAGCGTTGTAAACATGAAACTTTAAGGCCAGCGGGGTTACTTCAGCCTCTCCCAATCCCCCAACGCATTTGGACGGACATATCTATGGATTTTATCGAGGGCTTACCATCTTCGCAAGGTTACAGTGTTATCATGGTTGTGGTGGATCGGCTCTCCAAATACAACCATTTTATGCCACTTAAACATCCCTACACTGCAGTGACGGTTGCGAAGCGTTTCTTAAATAATGTGGTTAAATTACATGGCATTCCGCGTTCTATAGTGAGTGATCGGGATAAAATCTTCATCAGCTCCTTCTGGAAGTCCTTATTCACGCTACATGGCACGACACTTAACTACAGCTCCAGTTACCATCCGCAAACGGACGGCCAAACCGAAGTGGTTAATAGGACCTTGGAACAGTACCTGCGCTGTTTCACTTGCGACCACCCAAAGGCATGGATGGAATGGCTGGCTTGGGCTGAATATGGTTACAACACGGCCATTCATTCAACAACGAAGGTTTCTCCATTTGAAGTTGTGTACGGGGTCCCTCCTCCATCTATGATCTCCTATATACCAGGAACTACAAAGCTTCAAGCAGTAGATCAAATGCTGCGCACAAGAGAGGTCATCCTGCGGGACCTCAGACGGAATTTAATTGCTGCACAGGGACGCATGAAATCTCGGGCAGATTTGCATCGTTGGGAGGTCACATTTCAGGTTGGAGATTATGTGTTCTTAAAATTGCAACCATACCGCCAAAAAACGGTAGCTTTCAGGAGTTCCTTCAAGTTATCACTCAGGTTTTTTGGCCCCTTCAAGGTTCTCGCTCGCATTGGACCAGTGGCATACAAATTAGACCTTCCCACAGGGTCACGCATACATGATGTTTTCCATGTCAGTTTACTCAAGAAACAGTGGGGAGATATAGCCAAGGACACGGTGATCACCCTACCTCCAATTACGTCAGATGCTATGGTGTTACCAGAACCAGAAGCAGTCCTTGATAGAAGGGTTATCCAGAAGGGGAAATACAGGCCACGAACGGAAATCTTGGTGAAATGGAAGGGGGCATTGCCAGAAGATTCTTCGTGGGAAAATTTGTGGCGATTTGCAAAAACTTATCCTCAATTCAACCTTGCGGACAAGGAGAATTCAAGGGAGAGGGAATGATAAGAGCATTGGACACGTGGATCTCTTGCTACTACTGCATGGAGAGAGTCTACGTGGAATTACTTTATGTTTTGTTTGTTTCATTGTTTAATTTATTTCATTGTTTAATTAAGTAATTGAATGGGTCAGAGAATAAGTAACGGGATTAGCAAGAGCATCCCTAGTCTTCAGCTCTCCACTACTGGAGTTCCTATTATTTAGTTTACAGTTGTATTGAATGGCCTATTTAGGCTCACTGTTTCGAGGGGAAAGGGCAATTAATAAACAATCACCTTTTCTCTTACTATCTCTTCTTCCTCTAAATCCTATCTTATCAGACTCGTGGCTATAAAAGAATGAATAGTCACAAGGCTTAAATGGTGTTTGTAGGTCAAGAGACATGGGATCACTTATTTTTTCAGAAACCTTTTGGGCTTGCCACCTGTATTTTTACTACTTGATGATCGTTTGACACGACCAAAAGCTTGATGTCTTTTCCCAAGTGCAGGAGTGTCGAAGTAATAAATAACCCGGCAAGACCGGGGTCGAACCACAGAGAGGTGAATTGTATAAATTATAAATAACAACAACAACAACAACAACAATAATAATAACAATAATAATAATTACAATACTCAGTACGTGGCGTTGTTATACCTGAGAATGATCTAAAAGATCGGGTCACAGGTTTCCAGCCTATATACTGAGTTTATGAAAAGATCAAAGATATATATTATATAATATAAACAAAATGTAAATAATATAATAATAATAATAATAATAATAATAATAAAAGCAGAAGATGAAGAAATTAATGAGAACTTTCAGATGAAAGATTAACGTAAGGATTAAACAATGATAAAAACAAATGTCAAGGTTAGAGGATCCACTAATGGTACTTCAAACAAGTATAGTATAAACTCTTATTACTCAATTGGAAACTACACATAAAGGAGGTTCCAATCAGATTATAAATTGTTAACATGATTACATTAGTTATCTTATTTGAATAAAGCTAATACTTGTAAATGTTGGCAGGCATTCATGATTATAATTTATGTTAACAACAAATCAAGTTCCTTTCATAGCTCAGGTGTCGGTTATACCATACAGTATGGGCTATGAAAGTGCCAAGTATTTGTTGTGCCAAGTATTTGTTGTACCAAGTGTTATACAACATAAATCTAGATAACCATTTAACAAGCAAAGTATTAAAAGTGAACAAATAAACAAATATAAAAACATGTAATTAGTATCCAACGTTAGGTCCATGTTAAGTTTATACTATACTTATTTTTACACCATTAGTGTGCCCTTTTCACCTTGACATAATTAACTTAGCTAAACATAATGAAAGAAAGAAACATAAATGAACAAGATAAGAACATAAATGAGAAAGAAGTTAACTAAGTAAAGGAAAGGAAATAAGTGTATAAACTTGATATTAATGAAAGCAAAACATAATCAATACAAAGAGAGAAAAGCAAGAGCATGATCTTGAATCTGAACACTAAGATCCTCAATACATGGTAAGTGCCTCCTTTTATAGCCAAAATTTGAAACTATTGATTTGTTAATTAATTGATGAGTAGTGTGGCCAATCTTGAATTGTCGACAATCCTTATCTTCTTGTCTGAACAAGACGTCATTGCTAACATCATAATTTGCCCAGAATCCTCTGAATGTTCCTAGGAAATTGTCTCAGCTTTTCCAACAAAAAAAAAGATTGAGGTCATTTGGAACTTCTAGAACTCAAAGATATGGGTTGAACACTAAATAGTATCTGGGCTGCAGGATAGCTTCAAACTTCTTCGTTGTTCCTTCAGTTTGGACTTCAAAACGACCTTTTTAAATTCTTGGGCTCCTCATGAAGTTGTAGGCCTTTGTCTTACCTTTCCATCCATATAAAATTGGACCTAAAATCCGAGATCTAGACCTCCAGATATATGATCCAATTGACCGAGCAATGTTCCGGTTTGACTGCCACCGGCATCTCTTTTCTAAGTTTGGCCATCTCTTTGTCCTTTCACTTTCAATACTTAAACCTCAAAATCAATCCCCAATTTTTTCCTTTTATTTCTTATGTGATAGGCGCCTGCATTTAAAATGAGCAATTTACCATAAATTAAGGTATCTTATATATCAAACTTGTTATTATAAAACATGCTTTAGTTAAGGAGTTATTGATACTTCAAGTGCAAAATGATGATATAAAACCTTGATAAACATGCACTTTTTAATACTAATCATCGTTGTCATCATGATCTCAATTCTTCAAATTTTAGGCTTTAGCCACTTGTCTCTCAATCACGCTGATGAAACTAAGATATGCCTTGTAAAGTGAAGAGTGTCCTTTTAGAGGAATCAAAGGCTGGTATCTTGCGTTAGCATGTTTTGATTGAGCGCAAATTTGTTTAAGGAAAAAAGCATTTGAATTGAAGGACTGCCACTTATCATGATAATAATGAATAGAATTCTAAAAAAAATCATGATTTTACTTTCAAAGAATTGTTTGTTGTTTTTATTATCACCATGCAAGAAAAATAAATACGGTGTGCCAAAATGATGTAAATGATTGAAAATGGAATTTTTTGGAGTAAAACACCCTTGCCCTAATTTTTTTGGCAATCCTATAGTCACAAGAATCTAGGTACAACCAGCAATGAGTTTTTGTCGTAGCGGTCAACAAGTTGCGTACTATTTTTTTTAATTAAAAAAGATAGGGGGAATAACATGTAATCTACCATTAAAAAAACAAAATAAAATAATGAAAGCCCAGACAAGCAAGCATAAGCTAGCACACCCATAGGCCTAGACTTTTCTTTATTTAGGCCTACGCAATCATGCCAATTCAGGTCTACTTGCTTATGTTTTTTTTTCTAGGTTTTTTTTGTACGTTGCTCTTTTTTAATTTTGTCTTTTGACTTTTTTTTAAAAAAAATAGATATGTTTTTTCAATTTATTCTCCCACTATTTTGTTGATTCTTGAATTCATAAATGTTTATTTTTGTTGTTGTTGTTTTTTTCTGGTCATTCTTTGCAGTCATTAAATCAGTTAATTTACATTATGTTAATTTCAATATAGTTTAATTTTTTCCATTAGAAAATATATTAGAAGCACCTATTTGTTTTAACATTTTTTTTTAAAGCTGTGCTGTCTTCGGCGTCACGCGGGCAACAGCAACAATATAGTATCTTATAAGACATCAACAAGCTCCGGCAATACATGTAAACGTACAACGTCTGGTTAGTATGTGGAAATAGTACGATAACTGCAATTCCTTGGTTTCATATTGTTATGCTTTATATCATTACCAAAACCGAGCATAAAAGACAGGAGCAGAAACCTATTTATTCATGAAAATAAATATGAAAGAGGTACGTAGTGATGAAGAAAAGATGCCAAACATGAGGCTAGCTACAGCTTCATGTCTTCTTAATAAATGTGTTCTTCTAATTGTTGTTGTCCGTCCAGAATTGTTTCTGAAGATAGTCGACTACCTTCTTGTCCACGTGGAAGGCCTTGGTTAGAACATTAGGATTAATGGGTGGATCTGCTCCAAACACTGCGTTTGCAATTGTAATCACACCAGGGTTCTGGCTGCTTAAACTGGCTAATGCAACGGCATTGGTTTTTCCCACATTGAGCTGGAAATGAAATGAGTCCGACTGGGAACACAAAAAACATCTCCGGATTTAAGACCTTGGTGATTAGGCGATTATCTCCGTTAGCCAAGTTAGATGTAACAAAACCAACATAGAGGGTACCCTCCACGACCACTAGGATCTCAGTGGCACGAGGGTGAGTGTGGGTGGGTTCAGGCCACCATATGGTGCAAAATCAATGCGAGCCAAGGATATGCCAAGAGTGTTGAGTCCTGGAATTTGAGCAAACATTGACAGCAGTGACATTTGAGCCAACTGGACTGAAGCTGTCCCGAGGAACGTTGAGTCCAGAAAAGAAGAAATCCTTTTCAGTAACTTGCTGTGGGTCCTTTGCAGAATTTCCTGTTCACGAACACTGCATGAGAAAGGCATTTGAAGCATGCCCATAAAAAGGTCAGTCAATTAATAGAGAATGAAGATATTAAAATATATACAGGATGCATGGTATTTCAGTTGTAATATGATCATGTGACTCCTGACAAAAACTCCTGACGAAAAACACTTAAAAAGCACATACCACCATCGGTTTCTTTAATGGCAACACAGAAGTCCTGAAGAGGACTAGGATCAAGAGCAGAGGCAAATGAGGAAGCCAAAGCCAGGACGACAAAAACTATTAGAAACTTGAGTCCTTCCATCAGATTCTATACGGATTTTATCTTGTGGAGAGGGGTGAGTTATCTAGCGAGGATGCAAGCCATTTATAGAGTGGAAGCCATTGAATATTAGTCCTAAATGGAAGGCGACGAAGACTCAAGTAGCTGTGCTCGTTCTGGATGTCAGTGATGAAACCAAGCCTCAAAACATTTGACATTATCCGCATATGCCAATATTATCTTTATAATACTCTTTCCAACATGATACTTTTCCATTAAGTTAACAGGATTGGGATGTGTGCATGTCTCTTGTCCACAAGGCTTCCTTATTACATGTCAAAGGAACTCCGCGAGTCATGCACAACAGACCATAACAAATACAGAAAATGTGAGAGTGCGTCGATACTAAGAAGGAACCTAAAGATTGTGTAGGTGACGAAATGTTCCCGCGTTCCTGGGTAGTTAATTCAATGGAAGTTTCTTATGATTGTTCCTGTATGATATGGTTTTCTTGTTCCCTTTCTTATGTATAATCTATTAAGAAGGAATAGACCAACCTTAACTACCTCATTTTATAAACACCTTATTGGCGAATAACGTAGAACACCAGGCTCATGTTAAGAAAACAATATATTAAGAATATAATTACTGAATTTATATTATAAGTACTACAAATATAAAACAAATCATAGATATAGGATTTGATTGATGCTTGATTATGGAAAATAATTTACGTGCAATATAAAAGGACCATAGATATAGGAATTGTTGTGTTGTTTATAAAAGATAATCTCTATAATCGCGTATAATTATTGCAATATTTCCTTAAATAACACATGTATAAATTTTCTATATAAATTGAACCTCCAACCATAATACAAAAGGAAGAGGGAACAATTCTTAAGACAAAAAATGAGGGCAACCACAAAAACCCTAAACTTAATTTTTTATGATCCCGGCCGAAACCACAAGCCGCCGCCCTCATCTTTCTAATTTTTTTCCCCTCTCTAAGCCAGCCACCAGTGGGGCCCCCGGCTTTTGAGATTTTGTTCATGGAATTAGTGAAAGCTTGGCTGCTCTGTCTCCCCCACTTCTTCACCCCCACAAAAGCTAGCCACTACGCTTACTCTTTTTTTCCTCATCTTCAAGCCCCCTCCCCTCACTAGAACCTCCCTCTCTCGGCCGCAGCTTGACTAGTACTTAAAAGTATATTTTTATCAAGGTTTTATATTATCATTTTGCACTTAAAGTATCAATAACTCCTTAACTAAAACATGTTTTATAATAACATATAATAATATAAGATACCACTAATTTATGGTAAATATTCATCTTAAATGCAGGCCTATCACATAAATCAAAGGATTGATTGATGAGTTTAAGTATTGAAATTGAAAGGACAAATAAAGGGCCAAACTTAGAAAAGAGATGTTGGTTTTGTCCAAATTAGAACACTGTTCGGTAATTGGGTCATATCTAGAGCTATAGATCTCGGATTTAAGTCTGCTTTATATGGATGGAAAGGTAAGACATAGGCCTAAAACTTTCATGTGGAGTCCAAGTTTTAAAAAGGCCTTTTTCAAGTCCAAATTATAGCAACAACAGAGAAGTCCGCATTTATCTTGCAACCCAGACATTGTTCAGTGTTCAGCCCATATCTCGATTTTTAGAAGTCCAAATGACCTCAATTGTTTTTTCCTGGAAAGCTGGGACAATTTCCTAGAACTTTCATGTGTAAAGTTGGTTCAAATTCGGAAGTTATCAATGACGTTTCGTTCAGACAAGAAGATAAGGATTGTCAAAAAGTCAAGATGTGGCCACCCACTTAACAATTAGTCATCAAATCAATAGTTATAAATTTTGGCCCATAAAAGGAGGCATTTGCCATGCATTTAGGCATCTTAGTTGTTCAAATCAAGATCATGCTCTTTATTTCTTTCTTTATATTTTCGTAATGTTTAAGTTTTATTTCATGTTATATTTTTATTAATCTCTTGTTTATGCTTTTCATTTCCTTTACTATCCTTATGTTCTTATGTTGTTTATTTATGTTTATCTTCTTCATTATGTTTAGCTAAGTTTTATTATGTCAATGTGAAAAGTTTCAACTAATGGTGTTAGAATAGGTATAATATAAACTCAACATGGACTTCAATGTTTATATCCAAGAAAGTTGTTTATTAACATGTCTTATCTTTTTATCTTACTAATTCTTAATACCTTGCTTGTTAAATGGTTGATCTAGATTTGTATTGTATAACACTTGGTACAACAAATGCTTGGTACTTTCATAGCCAACCGTATGGTATAACCTACACCTGTGCTGTGAAATAAACTTGATTTGTTGTTAGCATAAGTTAGCATCACGAATTCCTGACAATATTTAAAAGTATGGTGTTACTAAAATAAGATAATTAATATGATCATGTTAAAAATTTATAATGAACTATTAAGGATAAATCATTTGATTGGAACCTTTTTTGTTTGTGATTTCCAATTGATTAATAAAAATAATTTATACTATACTTATTTCTAATACTATAAGTGGATCCTCTAACCTTGACACTTATTTTATCCTTGTTTAATCTTCACATTAATCTTACATCTCAAAATTCTCTTTACCTCGTCATCATTATTATTTATAATTTATATAATTAACTTCCTTGTGGTTCGACCCTGGTCTTGCCAGGTTATTTATTACTTCGATACTCCTGCACTTGAGAGAAGACATCAATCTTTTGGTCATGTTACAGCCCATTCCCCATTTTCTCCTCCCAGCTGACGAGATCTACCCTCACGCCAGCCGCCCACCCTTTGGGCTAACCATCATTGTCCCCACCTCCAGCGTTCCCTTCTCTACATTAGACAAGCCTCCCTCCTCACCGAATCCATTCTCTTTCCCCCAGAGACCAACCACCGAAACCCAAACCTCTAAAAGCCGCCACTTCTTCCCACTTCCAACAGACCAGCCCGCCCCCTTCTGCCTTTTTGTTCCTCCATCTTTCCCCACAAGACAGCCCTCAGTAACGGCAGTTGTCACTGCCGACGAGGAAGGGAAGAGGAGAAGATCACCACCGCCAGATCTGCCACCTAAAAAGGAAAGGAACAGCAAACTGAGAAGAAGAAAGAAGACATAAGTTACTAGATCTAAAAAGAAAAAAAATCCAAGAACAATCTGGACAGAAATGGATTAAAATCAATTACTTGCATTTTCTTTTTCTTATTGTAGGTCACTGTGAAAGCCACCGCCGATAGGAAGTGAAGAGGAGAAGAAGCTAACCCAGATCCACTTGTCCACAGGTTCTACCTGCGGCAGGTCGTGAACCCATGCGCCGCCACTGTTCCTGCATTCCCAGAAGTATTCCTCTATAAATTCCTAAATATTTAGGGGTTTATTTTGCAATTTTTGAATTGTATCATGTCAACATAATGTATGTATGTGTTGTTTTTTTTCTCCTTACAAATTTGGAGAATATATCTGCATGGCTTTTTATCTTTAATTGCGAGTAACTGTGATACTTGCTCTTTTCAAAACAAAAGGATATATAAATATTCTCCATGTATGTTGCATACGGCCAATACCCTAACATATTTTAATCATTCCTTCTTCTAAACAAATAAATATTCAAGATTTAAAAAAAAATGTATTTCAACATGGATTTCTTAAACAAAAAAAAATTATTTTCCTGCATTCTGGATTTTACAACATGTTTGTAAAACTCCAAAGGGTGTTGGCCAATATTTCAAAAAAATACAAAAATCTTATTTTTGGGGGAATTCATCTATTATTTACTGTTAATGTTTGGATAAAGAAATCCCAAAGGGATGAATATCCAAAATATTATTGGGAATAACTTGTTATTATTCGCTATTAATATTTAGATAAAGTAACCCTTAGTGGTTAATATCCAAAATATTTTTCTAGAAATAATAAGTCATCACACATCCTTGAAAGAAGCCTCGATTATAATTGAGGACATTTTAATTTTTGACTCCACAGTTTGCAAGCCGTGAAAGTATGAAACACTAAGGCAAAAATAGGCTTTTAAAGCGCTCTGAATTTTCTTAAATTTCTAAATTTTTAACCCTCTTCCTTACTATTTACGTGTCGCAAACACTTGAAATACCAAAGGAAAATGAGCTTTTAAGCACATTGAATCTCCTTAGATTTCTATCTTAGCTATCGGTTCCTCTTGGCACTCTGTAGACATATCTGAAGGTATGATCTATATTAACCAAGGGTTATTGCTTTTAGACTTTGAACCCAAGTCCATTCATTATTGCAAACCTATCCTGGGAAAACTGATTAGAGAACACCAACAACATAGCAAGGCAAACCAAACACCAAGCATCTTACCTTAGGCCGTAGGGCGTACTAGGGGTGCTAATACATTTCCTTTACAGAACCAGTCCCTTGCCTTAGAATCTCTGAAAGAGTAGTTAGGTTTCTTATTGACTATAATATTAGGTGGTGACACCCTTATTCACAAAAACAAAAATCCCAAAATCAATTCCCCGCTCCTAGGGATGGTCGTCCTGACACCGCGCTCCGCGCAAGGGTGCAACAGGATGGTAACTCCACCTGGGACCCTAGGACTGGGCTTGGTAATTGTTTTTTTTTTTTTTTTTATTATGCTATGTGTTGTTGTTTTCTTATGAATGATACTTTGTTTAAAAGCTTTAGCATGCATCTTTACATTTTGTCATACATAGTATATTGGATATGAGTAAGATCTTGAGGCATCCTATCATGCATCACTTCATTATTATTTTCTTTTTGAAGGCACACACATTAAACTTTAAGTTAAGTGGGGACTAGCAGCTTACCTTATAACTTGCATCAAGGTTTAAGTTTGTGTAAACCTCAATTCTTTGCTGAGTGTTTAGACTGATAATGATTGATACATGTGACATCCCACTATCTGCTAAGCCCCCATATTGTCTTTACAAGAGTGATCACTGGGACATCAAGACCCTCTTTAGAAGCCAAGTAGTAAACCTGCTATATGTCTCACATAAAGGAACTAGAACCTATTCTTAGGGTATATGCTCCATAATATCTTTTGCATCAAAACAAGTATAACCCCAAGACATCTTTAATTCCAGGACTTGTGAACGAAATGGCCACCACTACTAAATTTTCCATCATGGAATACGGAAAAAATTATGAATTGTCACAATTGACTCAAGGAGACTGCCTTAGAAGTGATGCTAAGAAGCTATCGCCAATCAAGAACCTGAACTGCATTATGAATGAGATGAACAAGTTAATAGCTTACTTCCAAATGTGGATAAGGATGCATTTTTTTAGGAAATATGGACGCTTGGTAGAGATTGCAAAGGTAGAAGTTTTAAGCCTAGATGTGCGAGCTCTCAATTCTCAATATTTTTTCCTTTAACACTTGTCTCTCAATCACACTGGCAATTACAATATGCCTTGTAAAGTGAAGAGTGGTATTTTTAAAGGGAGTCAAAGGTTGGTATCTTGCCTTAGCATGTTTTGATGAGCGGTTGTTTCTGGGGGAAAAAAAAGCATTTTAGGGACCACCACCTATCATGATAATACTGAATAGAATTATAATACAAATCATGATTTAGTTTCAAATAATTGTTTCTATTGTTTAAGATCATTGCTTATCGTTCTTCGTAATTTTCTTTTTTTATTAGAAAAAGCTTTTACAAGCATGTAACATTGGTTATGGTTGTGGTCTATGAAAAAGAAAGGATTTTATGTGCTCAATAGGTGTTTAAAAAGTTTAGATGACCTAGGATCACTTGAGGATCAATCTTGTCACATGGTCCTTTTTATTTGAGAATTTTTCTTGACAAGACAACTTTTTGGCTGACTTTTTTTTTTATTATTGTTTTTAGTATGTCTTTTTAGCATTTTCTTCACATGCTTTTCTGATTTATGGTTGTTTGGAGATTTTTAATAATTATTTTTATTCTTTTTTATCTCAAGTGTGGGGTGTGATCTTATAAAAGTATGAGGTGTGATCCTGGTCACATCTTAGGATTCTAAAGCAAGAATAAGATATATGAAAAGATACTTTATTAAAAGTGGAATGAAGTTCTCAAAACAAGAAAAAAAAAAGTGCAAAAAAAATGTCTCAAAGACCTTATTCAAATTCGTTGAAACCTATTTATTCATGAAAATAAATATGAAAGAGGTACTTAGTGATGAAGAAAAGATGCCAAACATGAGGCTAGCTACAGCTTCATGTCTTCTTAATAAATGTGTTCTTCTAATTGTTGTTGTCCGTCCAGAATTGTTTCTGAAGATAGTCGACTACCTTCTTGTCCACCTGGAAGGCCTTGGTTAGAACATTAGGATTAATGGGTGGATCTGCTCCAAACATTGCGTTTGCAATTGTAATCACACCAGGGTTCTGGCTGCTTAAACTGGCTAATGCAACGGCATTGGTTTTTCCCACATTGAGCTGGAAATGAATGAGTCCGACTGGGAACACAAAAGCATCTCCGGGATTTAAGACCTTTGTGATTAGGCGATTATCTCCGTTAGCCAGGTTAGATGTAACAAAACCAACATAGAGGGTACCCTCCACGACCACTAGGATCTCAGTGGCACGAGGGTGAGTGTGGGGTGGGTTCAGGCCACCATATGGTGCAAAATCAATGCGAGCCAAGGATATGCCAAGAGTGTTGAGTCCTGGAATTTGAGCAACATTGACAGCAGTGACATTTGAGCCAACTGGACTGGAAGTGTCCCGAGGAACGTTGAGTCCAGAAAAGAAGAAATCCTTTTCAGTAACTTGCTGTGGGTCCTTGCAGAATTTTCCGTTCACGAACACTGCATGAGAAAGGCATTTGAAGCATGCCCATAAAAGGTCAGTCAATTAATAGAGAATGAAGATATTAAAATATATACAGGATGCATGGTATTTTCAGTGTAATATGATCATGTGACTCCTGACAAAAACTCCTGACGAAACACTTAAAAAGCACATACCACCATCGGTTTCTTTAATGGCAACACAGAAGTCCTGAAGAGGACTAGGATCAGAGGCAGAGGCAAATGAGGAAGCCAAAGCCAGGACGACAAAAACTATTAGAAACTTGAGTCCTTCCATCAGATTCTATACGGATTTTTCTTGTGGAGAGGGGTGAGTTATCTAGCGAGGATGCAAGGCCATTTATAGATTGGAGCCATTGAATTAGTCCTAAATGAAGGTGACGAAGACTCAGTAGCTGCTCGTTCTGTGATGTCAGTGATGAAACCAAGTCCTCATAACATTTGACATTATCCGTCATATGCCAATATTATCTTTATAATACTCTTTCCAACATGATACTTTTCCATTAAGTTAACAGGACTGGGTGTGCATGTCTCTTGTCACAAGCCTTCGTCAAAACATTTGACATTATCTTCTGCTCTTGTTGCGCAGAGCCAGACTTTTGACAATTCTGGCCATAGCAGGGGCCGCTTCAATGGTGGCTAGCGTCCTAACCAGTCCAACAGCAGAGGCAACCAATTTGCTGGCTCTAGACCTGATCACCGCAGCTTCCAAAACTCCTCCTTCGGTGACAATAGGCAGGGCTCTTTGCAGCGCAATAACGGGCAGAATCCACGCTGCCAACTGTGTCAGAATTTCGGCCATACAGCTCCCCATTGCCCTCAATTCCAGCAGCGAGGTTATGGCCAACAACCTGGTGCAGGGCAATCTCTCCTCAACCGGTTATGTTGATTGGTTTCCAGATACCGGTGCCAATCAACACGTCACACATAATCTTGCCACCTTGACCGCTTCAGAACCGTATCTTGGTAATGATAATTTGCATGTTGGTGATGGTAAGGGCCTTCCTATATCTCATCTTGGTCATACAAAAATATATACACCACATCGTTCTTTCACCTTATCTAATGTTCTTCATGTTCCTGCAATCACAAAACCTCTGCTCTCTGTTCAGAAATTTTGTCTTGATAATAATGTTTATTTTGAATTTCACCCTCGTGTGTTTTATGTCAAGGATTTCAACACCCATGAAGTCCTTCTCTCAGGTCAGAGTAAAGATGGTCTCTATGCCCTGACCAAGTCTTTCGTCACGTCAGTTCCTCAAGCCTATTGGTCTCCCTGCACTTCTGCCTCTGCCGATTTATGGCATCGTCGACTAGGTCATCCTACTTCACATATCTTTCAATTGTTAATCTTGAAAAATAAGATCATTTGTAACAACAAACGTCTTAATTTTCAATGTCAAAGTTGTCCTTTAGGAAAATCATCGTGTTTGTCTTTAGGACCTATGGGTCACAAAACTTCTGCTCCACTTGAATTCATTTTTAGTGATGTATAGGGGCCTGCTCCTCTTTTTTCTTCAGATGGCTATTGTTATTTTGTTATCTTTGTTGATGCTTACACTAAATATGTATGGTATTATCCTCTCGTTGCCAAGTTTGATGTTTACTCTGTTTTTCATCAATTTCAGACTCTTGTCGAACGTCAATTTTCATTAAAAATAAAATCTGTTCAAACTGATAAGGGCGGTGAATACCGAAAACTATCCACATTTTTTCAGACCATTGGTATTCATCATCGTCTAATTTGTCCCCACACTCATGAACAAAATGGAACAGTAAAGCGTCGTCATAGGTATATTGTGGAAACTGGTCTTACTCTTTTAGGACAATGTAAAGCACCTTTTCGATTCTGGAATTATTCTTTTGAAACCTCTGTTTATCTTATAAATCGCATGCCTACTCCTATTCTTGCCCATCGCTCTCCGTTTGATTGTTTATTTCAAGAGTCTCTTAATTATCATTTTTTGCGTACCTTTGGGTGTCTCTGTTTTCCTTTTCTGCATCCATATAATAATCATAAATTGGATTTTCGTTCCTCTCCATGTGTATTTTTTGGATATAGTTCCTCGCATCTTGGTTATCGATGTCTTGACATTGCATCTCAATGTATTTATATTTCCCGTCATGTCCGCTTCCATGAACATGTGTTTCCATTTGATAATTCTGAACAGATTACAAAGGTCTCCACCATAACCCCCACCCCACCCGCTACTGTCACCCTCCCAAATTTGCTAAACCACCCACCGCTACCCGCTTTCACTAGCCACCCAAACAGCCCACAACATTCCGCTTTGCCACTCCAAACAGCCACCCGACCACAGCCTCCACCCATCCCTTCGCCATCATCCCATGCTTGTTTATCTAACCCTTATGATGCAGGTTCAGATCGTGAATTGGTCTCCTCTCCTCATGGTCTTGGGGCACTTTCTAGTCCCTCCTCTGCTTCGCCCTCCCTGACCAGCACTCCTGCAGCTTCAGTCTCTACCTCCAGCCCCTCCTCTGCTAACAATCGTGTGCTTGAGGCTGCTTCTTTATCATCCTCTCCCGCTGGTCTGCACCTTATGGTTGATTTGTCTTCTTATCAGCTACCACAGGTCTCCTCGCTACAACCGTCTTCCCCTGTGTCTCCACCAGCACACAGCAGACATCCTATGACTCTTAGACCGCGGCAGCCGAAGATAGCTAATCTGGTTGCTTCTGTTGCCGCTACTTTTACCTCAATATGGGTACTGTATTCTCCCTCTTCTGAGCCTTTTGCATTCTCTGATGCTGGCCGGTATGTAGTTTGGCATAATGCTATGTGTGATGAGATCACCACTTTATGCGAAAATCACACTTGGTCTTTGGTTCCATTTCATCCTTCGATGAACGTTGTTGGTAGTAGATGGGTATATCAGATCAAACGTCGTGTTGATGGTAGTATTGAGTGCTATAAAGTGCGCCTTGTTGCGAGAGGTTTTACCTAGCAGGAAGGTATTGATTATTCTGAAACCTTCAGTCCAATTATTAAGCAGGCCACTGTCCGATTGGTTTTCTCTATCGCGGTTTCGCGAAATTGAAAGATTCATCAGCTTGATATTCATAATGCCTTCCTCAATGGTGTTCTTACTGAAGAGGTCTACATGAAACAACCTTCAGGTTTCATTAACTCTTCTCTTGCATCTCATGTGTGCAGATTGCACAAATCATTGTATGGTTTGAAACAGGCACCGAGAGCATGGTACACTCGTCTAAGTGATTTTTTGCTCTCCATCGGTTTCCGAGCTTCCAAGGTTGACACCTCCCTGTTTATCTTATCTGATGGTACTAATATCTTTTATCTCCTGGTGTATGTTGATGATATTCTGCTCACGGGTAGCAACTCTGCTATGCTCCATCACCTTATATAGTTACTCAGCTCTGAGTTGAAGCTTCGTGACTTAGGTGTTGTTTACTACTTTCTGGGTATTGAAGTATTGATGATCGCAAGTCTACGGGCGGCTATCTTGTCTTTTATTGCTCGCTCCTCTACTGAGGCTGAGTATAAAGCCCTTACTGATGGTACTGCTGAAGTCATTTGGCTTCAATACTTGTTAACAAATTTGCAGGTTCCCTCGGTCTCTGCCCCTACCATTTGGTGTGATAATCTTGGTGCTACCTATCTCTCAGCAAATCCTATCTTCCATGCTCGTACTAAGCATGTTGAAGTGGATTATCACTTTGTCCGTGACCATGTTGCCAAGAAAGAAATTCAGATTCGTTTTGTTCCCTCTCGGGATCAACTTGCCGATGTCTTCACTAAACCGCTTCCTGTTGCATCCTTTACTGCTTTTCGATTCAAGCTCCAGGTTGACCCCCCACCCTCAGCTTGAGGGGGCATATTATAGAATAGGATTCTAATATAGGATGTTGTAATCATTACAGTTACTCATGTATCTATCAGAATAGGATTCTAATATAGGATGTTGTAATCATTACAGTTACTGCAGTGTTCTACTGCCTCTATATAAATAGGAAGGTTGGCTAAGGCACAACCCAAAACATTCCATTATTCTCAACTAGTGCAAATTTGTTTAAGGAAAAAAGCATTTGAATTGAAGGACTGCCACCTATCATGATAATAATGAATAGAATTCTAAAAAAATCATGATTTACTTTCAAAGAATTGTTTGTTTTGTTTTATTATCACCATGCAAGAAAAATAAATACGGTGTGCAAAAGGATGGAAATGATTGAAAATTGAATTTTTTGGTGCAAAACACCCTTGCCCTAATTTTTTTGGCAATCCTATAGTCACAAGAATCTAGGTACAACCAGCAATGAGTTGTTTGTCGTAGCGGTCGACAAGTTGCGTACTACTTTTTTTAATTAAAAAAGATAGGGGAATGACATGTAATCTACCATTAAAAAAAATAAAATAAAATAATGAAGGCCTAGACAAGCAAGCATAAGCTAGCACACCCACAGGCCTAGACTTTTCTTTATTTAGGCCTACGCAACCATGCCAATTCAGGTCTGCTTGCTTATGTTTTTTTTCTGGGTTTTTTTGTTGCATGTTGCTCTTTTTTAATTTTATCTTTTGACTTTTTAAAAAAAAAATAGATATGTTTTTTCAATTTATTCTCCCACTATTTTGTTGATTCTTGACTTCATGAATGTTTATTTTTGTTGTTGTTGTTTTTTTTTTCTGGTCATTCTTTGCAGTCATTAAATCAGCTAATTTACATTATGTTAATTTCAATATAGTTTAATTTTTTCCATTAGAAAATATATTAGAAGCACCTATTTGTTTTAAAAACAAATTTTAAAGCTGTGCTGTCTTCGGCGTCACGCGGGCAACAGCAACAATATAGTATCTTATAAGACATCAACAAGCTCCGGCAATACATGTAAACGTACAACGTCTGGTTAGTATGTGGAAATAGTACGATAACTGCAATTCCTTGGTTTCATATTGTTATGCTTTTTATATCATTACCAAACCGAGCATAAAAGACAGGAGCAGAAACCTATTTATTCATGAAAATAAATATGAAAGAGGTACGTAGTAATGAAGAAAACATGCCAAACATGAGGCTAGCTACAGCTTCATGTCTTCTTAATAAATGTGTTCTTCTAATTGTTGTTGTCCGTCCAGAATTGTTTCTGAAGATAGTCGACTACCTTCTTGTCCACTTGGAAGGCCTTGGTTAGAACATTAGGATTAATGGGTGGATCTGCTCCAAACACTGCGTTTGCAATTGTAATCACACCAGGGTTCTGGCTGCTTAAACTGGCTAATGCAACGGCATTGGTTTTTCCCACATTGAGCTGGAAATGAATGAGTCCGACTGGGAACACAAAAAAACATCTCCGGGATTTAAGACCTTGGTGATTAGGCGATTATCTCCGTTAGCCAAGTTAGATGTAACAAAACCAACATAGAGGTACCCTCCACGACCACTAGGATCTCAGTGGCACGAGGGTGAGTGTGGGGTGGGTTCAGGCCACCATATGGTGCAAAATCAATGCGAGCCAAGGATATGCCAAGAGTGTTGAGTCCTGGAATTTGAGCAACATTGACAGCAGTGACATTTGAGCCAACTGGACTGGAAGTGTCCCGAGGAACGTTGAGTCCAGAAAAGAAGAAATCCTTTTCAGTAACTTGCTGTGGGTCCTTGCAGAATTTTCCGTTCACGAACACTGCATGAGAAAGGCATTTGAAGCATGCCCATAAAAAGTCAGTCAATTAATAGAGAATGAAGATATTAAAATATATACAGGATGCATGGTATTTTCAGTGCAATATTATCATGTAACTCCTGACAAAAACTCTTGACGAAACACTTAAAAAAGCACATACCACCATCGTTTCGTTCATGGCAACACAGAAGTCCTGAAGAGGACTAGGATCAGAGGCAGAGGCAAATGAGGAAGCCAAAGCCAGGACGACAGAAACTACTAGAAACTTGAGTCCTTCCATCAGATTCTATACGGATTTTTCTTGTGGAGAGGGGTGAGTTATCTAGCGAGGATGCAAGGCCATTTATAGAGTGGAGCCATTGAATTAGTCCTAAATGAAGGCGACGAAGACTCAGTAGCTGCTCGTTCTATGATGTCAGTGATGAAACCAAGTCCTCAAAACATTTGACATTATCCGTCATATGCCAATATTATCTTTATAATACTCTTTCCAACATGATACTTTTCCATTAAGTTAACAGGACTGGGTGTGCATGTCTCTTGTCACAAGGCTTCGTCAAAGAACTCCGGTGAAAATGTGAGAGTTGGTCGAGAACTAAAGATTGTTAGGTGACGAAATGTTCCCGGTCCTGGGTAGTTAATTCAATGGGAGTTTCTTATGATTGTCCTGTTGATATGGTTTTCAAGCTCGTTCCCTTTCTTACGTTATAAGACCAGTAACCGATATATTTCCAAAGAAAATCTAATGGTTAATTCAACCATCATCTAACAAATTGGATCGTCTCACTTGAATTTGGACAGGCTCTACTGAACTAGTAGTGTCATTCTTATTAGGTGTTTTGCATGGTTGATAAATCAAAGCTCCCCAACACTTTACTTACTCATCGAAACATTTGTCTTTTTTGTTTCAGTTCTATGACCTGGATCGCGAACACCTTTTAAAGTCATCTGAAGCCATAAATTCTAGAAACTCCCCCCAATTAACCTAGGTCACAAGACTCGGTCTCTGCTTTTTCTAACCCCGGTTTCTTCAGAGTTGATGTTTTTTTTTCTTTTCATATTTGTAGGCATCATCCCACAAATCATGCAACCTAGCACAAAGAATTTGTTAAATATTACATAAGATTAGAAAATTTAAGATTGCAATTTTAAATATAAAACTTGTTAATTTCTTGACACTAACGTAATTGCACCAACACTATAAGATTTCATAGTTTTTTCGATGGACCGAATCCGTCGGTATGAGATTCAGATTTCGTCGGTAAATTTTTTATCGACAGTTGAGAATAATTGGGAGGCTTAACCTAATAGGTAGCCAACCCTTTCTATATATATATATGTAGGGAAATATATAATAGTAATGGTGGAGTTTACCACACAAGAGTATGTCTACAATATTTCCTATACAAGTATATTCTATAATATGCCCCCTCAAGCTGAGGGTGGGGGATCAACCCGAAGCTTGAAACAAAAAGCAGTAAATGAAGAAGTAGGAAGTGGTTTAGTGAAGACATCGGCAAGTTGATTCTGAGAGGAAATAAAACGAATCTGAATCTCCTTCTTTGCAACTCTATCTCGGACAAAATGATAATCGACCTCAACATGTTTTGTGCGAGCATGAAAAACAGGATTCATAGACAAATAAGTGGCACCAAGATTGTCACACCAAATAATAGGAGCATAAGTAGATGGAAGCTAGAGATCTATTAATAAGTATTGAAGCCAAATAACTTCAGCAGTGCCATCAGCTAAGGCTTTGTACTCAGCTTCAGTAGAAGAGCGAGCAACTGTGCGTTGCTTACCGGATTTCCATGAGTTGAGAATAATGGAATGTGTTAGGTTGTGCCTTAGCCAACCTTCTTATTTATATAGAGGCAGTAGAAGACTGCAGTAACTATAATGATTACAACATCCTATATTAGAATCCTATTATGATAGATACATGAGTAACTGTAATGATTACAACATCCTATATTATAATCCTATTCTATAATGTGCCCCCTCAAGCTGAAGGTGGGGGATCAACCCGAAGCTTGAATCGAAAAGCAGTAAAGGATGCAACAGGAAGCGGTTTAGTGAAGACATCAGCAAGTTGATCTCGAGAGGGAATAAAACGAATCTGAATTTCTTTCTTGGCAACACGGTCACGGACAAATGATAATCCACTTCAACATGCTTAGTACGAGCATGGAAGATAGGATTTGCTGAGAGATAGGTAGCACCAAGATTATCACACCAAATGGTAGGGGCAGAGACGGAGGGAACCTGCAAATCTGTTAACAAGTATTGAAGCCAAATGACTTCAGCGGTACCATCAGCAAGGGCTTTATACTCAGCCTCAGTAAAGGAGCGAGCAACAGTGCGTTGCTTGCCGGATTTCCAAGAAATCGGCGTCTGACCAAAAAAGACAAGATAACCGCCCGTAGACTTACGATCATCAATACTACCAGCCCAATCTGCATCTGTAAAGCCATGTAGAGCAAAAGAGGTGCCTCGAGTGATATGGAAACCATAAGATGTTGTACCTTTAAGATAGCGTAAAATACGTTTGACAGCGGCCCAATAAGAATCTATAGGAGCATGCATAAACTGACCAGTAACCAATATATTTCCAAAGAAAATCTAATGGTTAATTCAACCATCATCTAACAAATTGGATCGTCTCACTTGAATTTGCACAGGCTCTACTGAACTAGTAGTGTCATTCTTATTAGGTGTTTTGCATGGTTGATAAATGAAATCGCCCCAACACTTTACTTACTCATCGAACCATTTGTTTTTTAGTTTAAGTTCTATGACCTGGATCGCGAACGCCTTTTAAAGTCATCTGAAGCCATAAATTCTAGAAACTTCCCCCAATTACCCTATGTCACAAGACTCGGTCTATGCTTTCTCTAACCCCGATTTCATCAGAGTTGATGTTTTTTTTTTCTTTTCATATTTGTAGGTATCATACCACAAATCATGAAACCTAGTACAAAGAATTTGTTAAATATACATAAAATTAGAAAATTTAAGATTGCAATTTTAAATATAAAACTTGTTAATTTCTTGATACTTAATTGCACCAACGCTACAAGATTTCACAGTTTTATCGACGAACTGAATCCGTCGGTATGAGATTCAGATTTTGTTGGTAAATTTTTTACTGACTAACTCGTCGATGAAAAGTGTTTGTTGGCATGTCTTTTCGTCGGTAATCCCACATTTCGTTGCTAAGTCTGTTGGGAAAAAAAATTACTGATGGTTTTATAAACGAAAAATGTGCGCGAAAAAAACAAAATCCCACTAGAAATATACCGACGGATATATTCCGTCGGTGATAGTGGCATTTCCAGTAAATATGTTTCAACTCTCAGTAAAATGTCGACGGACTATATCCGTCTGTGAAGACGTCGATGATTGTGGCATTTCTAGTAAATATTTTTCAACTCTCGATAAATGTTGACGAACGTTATCTTTCTGTGAAAGCGTCGGTGATTGTGGTATTTTTAGTGAATATTTTCAAGTTTTTGTAAAATGTTGACGGCTACATTCCATCTACAAATCCGTCGGTGGGTTTTTTTAAATTTTTTTTTAAAAATTATTTAGAATAAAAAACATAAAAGTATATAAATTAATTGTACAAAAAACAATTAAGCAAATAAAATTTTATTACATATCAAAAATTAAAAAAAATAAAGTAAAAATAAATTACAGATAAATCATACTAACCTCTTAAAAAAATTAAAAACACCCAATATAAATAGAAAATAACCACTATTTATAAAAGGTTAAATAAACAAAAACAAATAACACAAAAGGAGTTAATTAAAATATAAATTCAAAAAATTATTTTCAAAAAGCATATGAGAAAGATAGTATTTTTTTAATTTTTTTTTAAAGAGAAGAATGAGACCAAGTGCTATTGGGCTTGGTAAGCCAGGCCTAATGCCTAGCCCATAAGAAAGGGTCTGAGCACGGGTATTTTATTTTTAAAAAAAAAAAAAGTTAATGGGATGACGACATGTTTTCCACCCCAAATCTTTGAGAAAAAATAGATGATGTGTCTTCTATCTCAACAAATAACACGTTGCTTGGAAAACCTAGATTGAGGCCACTAAGGTGGTTATAAAAACAAGTTCTTATTTTTTTTTAAAATTAAAAAACAAAATTTCAGTCTATTTTTTACAAATAACAACCTAGAAATCCTTTTAAACCAATTAATGGCCTTTAAAATTACAAAAACCACCCCAAAAACCAAAATCAACTTGAAACAAAAACTCTTTCTAAACTTAGATATGTTTTTTTAGGCATTTTCAAGATTAAAAAAACACATAATTTGAACTTCCTTTATCATATAGAATCATTTGACACAAAAACCGAATGTTTTGGCGGTCAAAATCGTTGTCAACATAAACTTTTTTTCTTTACACCTGAATCCTACA
Source organism: Populus alba (assembly GCF_005239225.2). Lineage (NCBI taxonomy): Eukaryota > Viridiplantae > Streptophyta > Magnoliopsida > Malpighiales > Salicaceae > Populus > Populus alba. Next base: position 5,343,076 of record NC_133296.1, on the reverse strand, counting down.
AGTCTTTCTCTCTCCTCAACCAAAAAGAACACATAAAAAAGAAAAATAAAGTTTAGAACCAAAATTTTTTTTTTTTTTTAAGAAAATAGAGGGACTAATTACTTTTATAACTAAAAAAAAAAACTTATTAAACAAATCCTAATTTAGTATTTATGTCACCTGTTTTTATTTTCACTTTAATGCTTTATTTTTTGAATTTGATCCTCTATAAATTTTTTTGTAATTGAGTGTTAATTTGAGTTCATGCAAGATAAAGTTAGATGATCAAATTAAAATTTTAAAAAAATCACTGTTGAATTTTATGGAGAAATGAGTATAGATGATGACCGGACCTTAAAAAGTGTTTGGAAATATAATATCAATTGCTTTTTAAATTATTTTTTTGCTCATAAATGCATTAAAATAATATATTTTTTTTTTATTTTTTTTTAAATTATTTTTGATATCAACATATTAAAACGATATGAAAATACCAACAAAATTAATTTGAAATAAAAAAATAAAAAAATTATTTTTTTAAAAATATTTTTAAAATACAAAATATACGAGTTGTTAGTTGTCCACTAAAATAATTTATTAATAATCATAACATTTATTATTTTATTTTATTTTATTTATTTATTGCATTGCTAGAGAAGGTTCCATATCATACCAGAGCACCTAGTCGGGATATCTGTGGAAAAAAGCGTAATTAAAGTACATAATAACAATTAATTTAATAAAAGCACAAGTTGTCCTCACTGACACGTGTAATGGTAGTGGTACGATCTGACACCATACAATGCACTTGAGGTCTTGGCCCAGCGGTTGAAGGGACTTGTTCCCTTCCTTTGCATCCTGGGTTTAAACCTCACCGTGCACGCCTGTCACCCCCGCGGTGCCTTACATGTTCACTGGGTTTGCAGGATGTTCAGTGAGCCGTGGGATTAGTCGTGGTGCGTGTAAGTTGGCCCGAACACCCACGTAAATCAAAATAAATAAATAAAACAGAACTTTTACCGTGACTTCTGCTTAAAATTAACGTGGATGATACTATTATTCTATAGTGATTTTGGTATTTACATCAATTTATATATCACGATTCGCATTCTATTATATGCTCGAGTGTACACATAAGATTCCACATATTAAAAAAACACTAAAAATAGTATTAAAATTATAACAATAAATTTAATTATAAAAAAAAAAAATCCTTTTTAATTTTTCTTCACATTTATGAAATTTTCTAGTTAATAATTAAATTTAACTCTTATCTTAGATGGAAGAATATTTATGCAAATCTGAAAGTTTTGAATATAAGAAATCTTAACTTGATTTGATAAAGATAAATAGTATTCACAAAAGTCCATAAACTTTATCCATGTAAAATCTTAACTTGACTTTATATAATGAAGAAAATGATTTTGATCCATTACTTTCTTGATAGTTAAATTTTTTTTTTTTTAAGAAGACTTCCAAGTATTTATGCTTGGTTTTTAGTTTTTATTTTTTTTTCTCTCTTGTCTTTTGTGTTGTGTTTTTTGTGTTTATTATTATAAATTTTGATGAAATAAATAAATTTATATAAGTTTATCTATTGGGATAAAATAAAGGATACTTTTTTTATTTATTACCCTTATCAATATCCACAAATAATGTTGAAAAACATTTTGTTTTATTAATTTGGAGAGATCGTATCTATCATAGCTTTGAAAATAATCGGCCATAAATCTCACACTAAAAAAACATTTTGTTTTATTAGTTTGGAGAGATAGTAACATCTATCATAGCTTTGAAAATAATTGGTATAAATCTTACACTTTTTTTTTTTTTATGAAAACTGTACCCGGGCACCATAAATTTTAAACATACAGCACCAATTGCTCGGACTTTTTTTTCTGCTTGTGATTTTCGGGTTAGGTTTTGGGTCAACTCTTGGGTTGGTTTTCTTGGTGACTTTGGGTGGAGTTGAAAGTATTGGGACTAGCAAATTTGGACTAGCAAACAAGGTCACCAATCAAACAAAATCCATAAAAGAGTAGATTTCAAGATTGTTATCACAAAAGACAATGTTAACATCCTAATTGACTTGATTTATGATCAATAATAAAAGATAAATGATGAAATTAAGTCTAAGAATGAAGAACTTTTACAGGTAGAACCATCTAAGCCCCAGAGTGTTGATGATATATAAGAGGTACACCAAACTAGATGGTATTTAAAGTAAATTCTGCTTGGGATGACAATCACAAACTAGGCAAAGATTGTATAATTACTTTTCATTTTTTTTATTAATCTATTCATTTTATATTTAAAAGTGAACATTTGGTTTTAAAAAACATTTAGTTTTTTTTTTTCTTTTTTAAAGAATTTCTTTTTTTATTTATTCAGCCAAAATATTATTATAAACACCTAGATAAATTGATTTTTATCTATTTTCTTTTATACCTTGAATTAGACTTGAAAGTATTTAAATATCAAAGATATAAAAGAAAATATGAAAAAAAAAACATTTTTTTTAGCCCTTATAGTTTATATTCTTGGCCACAGGGCCAGGAGTAGTGAATAAAACATAATTTATTTTTATTTAATTTGATTTTTTTTTGAGTGACTAGATTTAAGATAAATCTTAAGCTATCTACAAACCTTTATAAATAAAAAATCAAGTCATGACTTAGTTCAAAGTGATTTTTTTTGTTTGCATTATTCACTGTCTATACTCTTGCAAGCTAGGAATATTGGAAATTGTTTTTTTTTTATTGTCTAATAGTTTAGGCTCATGTGACATAAAGCTTGAAAGATCATCAAGAATAAAATTACTTCGTTATTTCTCCCTTTAAATGTATACATATGTTATTGAAATACGTCTCTCCCACATATCTCATTTCTTCCCAATACTTATATATATATCATTTCTCCTTCTTTGTCATTAACAAAAATATATAGCATCTAGAAGTAAATAACATCTATATTACATGCTCTATTGATGGGTTTGATTTGCAGACCATCTTTGTCAACAATTTTGTATGCTTCATTGTCCCTCCTTTCTAAAAGTTTATGGAGTTGGAGCTGACTTATTCTTAATAGATGACTCATAAGTCTAAGTTGTATTTTAATTCTTCCTTAATAATGATATGGTTTATTATTACAATCTTCAATTTTAAAAGTTAAATCTCTACCTCTAATGTAGTCTTTTCCCCTTTTTGAAGTTTTTATTTCTTTGATCAAGATCTTCTTGATCTTTGTAACTCACTCATTTTCTAAGAATTTACTTTCCTCTTAGTTGGGAATAATGGAATGTGTTGGGTTGTGCCTTAGCTAACCTTCCTATTTATATAGAGGCAATAGAACACTGCAGTAACTGTAATGATTACAACATCCTATATTAGAATCCTATTCTGATAGATACATGAGTAACTGTAATGATTACAACATCCAATATTAGAATCATATTCTATAATATGCCCCCTCAAGTTGAGGGTGGGGGATCAACCCGAAGCTTGAATCGAAAAGTAGTAAAGGATGCAACAGGAAGCGGTTTAGTGAAGACATCGGCAAGTTAATCTCGAGAGGGAATAAAACGAATCTGAATTTCTTTCTTGGCAACACGATCACGGACAAAGTGATAATCCACTTCAACATGCTTAGTACGAGCATGGAAGATATGATTTGCTGAGAGATAGGTAGCACCAAGATTATCACACCAAATGGTAGGGGCAGAGACCGAGGGAACCTGCAAATCTGTTAACAAGTATTGAAGCCAAAAGACTTCAGCGGTACCATTAGCAAGGGATTTATACTCAGCCTCAGTAGAGGAGCGAGCAACAGTGCGTTGCTTGCCGGATTTCCAAGAAATCGGCGTCTAACCAAAAAAGACAAGATAGTCGCCCGTAGACTTGCGATCATCAATACTACCAGCCTAATCTGCATCTATAAAGCCATGTAGAGCAAAAGAGGAGCCTCGAGTGATATGGAAACCATAAGATGTCGTACCTTTAAGATAGCGTAAAATACGTTTGACAGCGGCCCAATGAGAATCTGTAGGAGCATGCATAAACTGACAGACTCTGTTAACAGCAAAGCATATATCTGGACGGGTGAAGGTAAGATATTGAAGAGCACCCACGATTTGACAAAATCATGTAGGATCAGAGAATGAATGATCCGGTAATAAAATGACTTTCAAAGGGGAGACTGGAGTATCAACTGGTTTGCAGGAGGTCATACCAGCTCGGGTGAGGATGTCAAGAATATATTTATGTTGACGCAACATTAAACCCATACTGGTAGACTGAACTTCAATACCCAGAAAGTAGTGAACAACACCTAAGTCACGAAACTTGAACTCAGAGCTGAGTAACTGTATAAGGTGATGGAGCATAGCAGAGTTGCTACATGTGAGCAGAATATCATCAACATACACCAGGAGATAAAAGATATTAGTACCATCAGATAAGATAAACAGGGAGGTGTCAACCTTGGAAGCTCGGAAACCGATGGAGAGCAAAAAATCACTTAGACGAGTGTACCATGCTCTCGGTGCCTCTTTCAAACCATACAATGATTTGTGCAATCTACACACATGAGATGGAAGAGAAGAGTCAACGAAACCTGGAGGCTATTTCATGTAGACCTCTTCAGTAACACCATTGAGGAAGGCATTATGAATATCAAGCTGATGAATCTTCCAATTTCACGAAACCGCAATAGAGAAAACCAATTGAACAGTGGCCTGCTTAATAACTGGACTGAAGGTCTTAGAATAATCAATACCTTCCTGCTGGGTAAAACCTCTAGCAACAAGGCGCGCTTTATAGCGCTCAATACTACCATCAACACGACGTTTGATCCGATATACCCATCTACTGCCAACAACGTTCATCGAAGGATGAAATGGAACCAAAGACCAAGTGCGATTTTCACGTAAAGCGGCGATCTCATCACACATAGCATTATGCCAAACTGCATACCGGTCAGCATCAGAGAATGCAAAAGGCTCAGAAGAGGGAGAATACAGTAGCCGTGTGGAGGCAGAAGTAGCGACAGCGGAAGCAACCAGATTAGCTGTCTTCGGCTGCCGCGGTCTAAGAGTCATAGGATGTCTGCTATGTGCTGGTGGAGACGCAGGGGAAGACTGTTGTAGCGAGGAGACCTGTGGTAGCTAATAAGAAGACAAATCAACCATAAGTTGCAGACCAACGGGAGAGGATGATAAAGAAGCAGCCTCAAGCACAGGACTGTTAGCAGAGGAGGGGCTGGAGGTAGAGACTGAAGCTGCAGGAGTGCTAGCCAGGGAGGGTGAAGCAGAGGAGGGACTAGAAAGTGCCCCAAGACCATGAGGAGAGGAGACCAATTGACGATCTGAACCTGCATCATAAGGGTTAGATAAACAAGCATGGGATGATGGCCAAGGGATGGGTGGAGGCTGTGGTCGGGTGGCTGTTTGGAGTGGCAAAGCGGAGTGTTGTGGGCTGTTTGGGTGGCTAGTGAAAGCGGGTAGCGGTGGGTGGTTTAGCAAATTTGGGAGGGTGACAGTAGCGGGTGGGGTGGGGGTTGTGGTGGAGACCTTTGCAATCTGTTCAGAATTATCAAATGGAAACACATGTTCATGGAAGCGGACATGACGGGAAATATAAATACGGTGAGATGCAATGTCAAGACATCGATAACCAAGATGCAAGGAACTATATCCAAAAAACACACATGGAGAGGAACAAAAATCCAATTTATGATTATTATATGGACGCAGAAAAGGACAATAGAGACACCCAAAGGTACGCAAAAAATGATAATCAGGAGACCGTTGAAATAAACAACCAAACGGAGAGCGATGGGCAAGAATAGGAGTAGGCATGCGATTTATAAGATAAACAGAGGTTTCAAAAGCATAATTCCATAATCGAAAAGGTGCTTTACATTGCCCTAAAAGAGTAAGACCTGTTTCCACAATATGCCTATGACGACGCTCTACTGTTCCATTTTGTTCATGAGTGTGGGGACAAATCAGACGATGATGAATACCAATGGTCTGAAAAAATGTGGATAGTTTTCGGTATTCACTGCCCCAATCAGTTTGAACAGATTTTATTTTTAAGGAAAATTGACGTTTGACAAGACTTGGTCAGGGCATAGAGACCATCTTTACTCTGACCTGAGAGAAGGACTTCATGGGTGTTGAAATCCTTGACATAAAACACACGAGGGTGAAATTCAAAATAAACATTATTATCAAGATAAAATTTCTGAACAGAGAGCAGAGGTTTTGTGATTGCAGGAACATGAAGAACATTATATAAGGTGAAAGAACGATGTGGTGTATATATTTTTATATGACCAAGATGAGATATAGGAAGGCCCTTACCATCACCAACATGCAAATTATCATTACCAAGGTAAGATTCTGAAGCGGTCAAGGTGGCAAGATCAGGTGTGACATGTTGATTGGCATCGGTATCTGGAAACCAATCAACAGAACCGGTTGAGGAGAGATTGCGCTGCACTAGGTTGGCAGTAGGTTGTTGGCCATAACCTCGCTGCTGGAATTGAGGGCAATGGGGAGCTATATGGCCGAAATTCTGACATAGTTGGCAGCGTGGATTTTGCGCCCTATTACGCTGCCAAGAGCCTTGCCTATTGTCACCGAAGAAGGAGTTTTGGAAGTTGCGGTGATCAGGTCTGGAGCCAGCAAATCGGTTGCCTCTGTTGTTGGACTGGTTGGGACGCCAGCCACCGTTGAAGCGGCCCCTACTACGGCCAGAATTGCTAAAAGTATGGCGCTGTGCAACAAGAGCAGAAGATGGAATGCTGGGTGTGGGCAGTAGAGGAGCATGTATGGCAGCAGAAGATTTGTGAAGAAATTCATGTGTGAGGAGATGGCTGTGAAGATCTGCATATGATAAAGGTTCAGCCTTGGTAATAAGACTGGTAACTAAGTCTTTAAACTCTCCTCGAAGACCACGAAACACATATAAATTGAAATCTTCAAGTGAAACTGGCCGACCAGCAGCGGCCAATTCATCAAATAAGGCCTTCACTTTTTGCATAAATTGAGTTACTGATTCATCACCCTGTCGAAGATCCTGAAGAGAGCCGTGAAGTTGCATAATATGAGAGTTGGAGGTGGAAGCGAGAGCTCGCTGAAGAGTGCCCCAAGCTGAACAAGAACTTTGACAGCCAATAACAAGATGCAAAACTTCCATAGATAGGGAGGAAAGAAGAGCACTTAGAATGAGTTGGTCATGTTGTTTCCAGGTTTGAAAAAACAGATTTACCTGAAGAGAGATACCATCATGGGCAAGAACATGTGTTGATGGACATGTGTTGGAGCCATCATCAAAACCAAAAACTCCTTGGCCTAAGAGATAAGGCAGCATTTGCATACGCCAATATAAATAATTGGTGTTTGTTAATTTGAGGGAGATGACTTGATGTGTGAGAAAGGGAGATAATGCTTGCGGCAGTAGAGGCAGCAAACATGGGCTGCAAGAGGAGTTGTTCACCAGCCATGGCAGAGGAGAATCCAGGCGGTGACGTAGTAGAGAAAAGCAGAGGAGGCGCTGCAAGAGAAGAGGGTTGCACTGTCGAAGAAGAAGAAAGTTGGACTACTGGTGCTGCAGAATTTGAAGATGTATGTGGTGGTTGTTCCATTGAAGAAGGGAGGTTAGGAGGGTATGAGAAAATTAGGTTTAATTTATTTTAGGGTTTTGTGGCTCTGATACCAAGTTGAGAATAATGGAATGTGTTGGATTGGCCTTAGCCAACCTTCCTATTTATATAGAGGCAGTAGAACACTGCAGTAACTGTAATGATTACAACATCCTATATTAGAATCCTATTCTGATAGATACATGAGTAACTCTAATGATTACAACATCCTATATTAGAATCCTATTCTATAATACTCTTCATCACTTTAAGGCATAATCTAGAGAAAATAAAAGCCGTCTACTTTAAATTCTAAAGTTAGGTGAAAGTGGATATTTCATTGCCTAGTCTTTCAAATACTGAAACATGTCTCACCTTATTTTTCAAAGACTAAAACATAAGTATTTTTCTTATTTTATTGATTTTAAAAACAAGGCTCTTGGGCATCTTTTCACTATATTTAAAGACTTGGATCATAATAGCAATGCAGCCTTTTTCATTTTAATCTTTAGAGGTTTAAATGGTTTGGGATCCTATTCCAAATCTTGATTGTTGGAATATCATCTTTTTTTGGATGGTCCTTCATCTATAAGAATTCAATTTACCTAGACTTTGCTAATATAATGGTTAATGTGGAGCCTATAAGTGTTAGTAGATTGCAAGATAAGCATATTGAATTTGATTATGACACATTAGGTAATATTTTGGGTATTTCAAATGAAGGAACTAAAGTTTTTGAGATGAAAATAATACCTCATAATTGATGGTTTTGTTTAAGATAAGGCTATTATCTTGCATATTGGTCTGCATGATTTTGCTCCTAGAGCAAAGATTAAGATTGAAGACTTACTACTATGACGTATAATATTTTCAGTCTTAGTGGTAATTGATTGTTTTGTTTATGATAAGGCTATTATCTTGCATACTGGTCGACAATATTTTTAGTCTTTCAAACACTGAAACACGTCAATTTAATTATAATACTTTTATGATGAGGTTACTTTATGTATATGTGCTTGATTGACTATATGAGTAGAAATCGTTCGCTGAACCTACCATATATTATGATAAAAAACATGGTTATGACACATGATCAAAAACAAAAGTCTCTTCCCTACTGTCAATATTTATCAAATTTGTGTATATGCATAGGAAAAAATCAAGTGCATGTCATGAATACATGATCACAACTAATTCTTTTAGCAGTGATGATGACAACATCTTAGGATTCTAAAGCAACAATAAGATATATGAAAAGATACTTTATTAAAAGTGGAATGAAGTTCTCAAAACAAGAAAAAAAAAAAGTGCAAAAAAATTGTCTCAAAGACCCTATTCAAATTTGTTGAAACTTATTTATTCATGAAAATAAATATGAAAGAGGTACGTAGTGATGAAGAAAACATGCCAAACATGAGGCTAGCTACAGCTTCATGTCTTCTTAATAAATGTGTTCTTCTAATTGTTGTTGTCCGTCCAGAACTGTTTCTGAAGATAGTCGACTACCTTCTTGTCCACCTGGAAAGCCTTGGTTAGAACATTAGGATTAATGGGTGGATCTGCTCCAAACACTGCGTTTGCAATTGTAATCACACCAGGGTTCTGGCTGCTTAAACTGGCTAATGCAACGGCATTGGTTTTTCCCACATTGAGCTGGAAATGAATGAGTCCGACTGGGAACACAAAAGCATCTCCGGGATTTAAGACCTTGGTGATTAGGCGATTATCTCCGTTAGCCAGGTTAGATGTAACAAAACCAACATAGAGGGTACCCTCCACGACCACTAGGATCTCAGTGGCACGAGGGTGAGTGTGGGGTGGGTTCAGGCCACCATATGGTGCAAAATCAATGCGAGCCAATGATATGCCAAGAGTGTTGAGTCCTGGAATTTGAGCAACATTGACAGCAGTGACATTTGAACCAACTGGACTGGAAGTGTCCCGAGGAATGTTGAGTCCAGAAAAGAAGAAATCCTTTTCAGTAACTTGCTGTGGGTCCTTGCAGAATTTTCCGTTCACGAACACTGCATGAGAAAGGCATTTGAAGCATGCCCATAAAAGGTCAGTCAATTAATAGAGAATGAAGATATTAAAATATATACAGGATGCATGGTATTTTCAGTGTAATATGATCATGTGACTCCTGACAAAAACTCCTGACGAAACACTTAAAAGGCACATACCACCATCGGTTTCTTTAATGGCAACACAGAAGTCCTGAAGAGGACTAGGATCAGAGGCAGAGGCAAATGAGGAAGCCAAAGCCAGGACGACAAAAACTATTAGAAACTTGAGTCCTTCCATCAGATTCTATACGGATTTTTCTTGTGGAGAGGGGTGAGTTATCTAGCGAGGATGCAAGGCCATTTATAGATTGGAGTCATTGAATTAGTCCTAAATGAAGGCGACGAAGACTCAGTAGGTGCTCGTTCTGTGATGTCAGTGATGAAACCAAGTCCTCAAAACATTTGACATTTTCCGTCATATGCCAATATTCTCTTTATAATACTCTTTCCGTTAACTTAACAGGACTGGGTGTGCATGTCTCTTGTCACAAGGCTTCGTCAAAGAAACTCCGGTGAAAATGTGAGAGTTGGTCGAGAACTAAAGATTGTTAGGTGACGAATTTGTTAAATATACACAAGAATAGAAAATTTAAGATTGTAATTTTAAATATAAAACTTGTTAATTTCTTGACACTAACTTAATTGCACCAACACTACAAGATTTCACAGTTTTTTTGATGGACCGAATCCGTCGGTATGAGATTCAGATTTTGTCTGTAAATTTTTTATCGACTAACTCATCGACGGAAAGTGTCTATTGGCATGTCTTTCGTTGATAATCCCACATTTCATTGCTAAGTTTGTTGGGGAAAAAAATTACTAATGGTTTTACAGACGGAAAATGCACACGGAAAAAACAAATTCCCACTAGAAATATACCAACGGATATATTCCGCCGGTGATAGTGGCATTTCCAGTAAATATGTTTCAACTCTCAGTAAAATACCAACGGACTATATCCGTCTGTGAAGACATCGGTGATTATGGCTTTTTTAGTAAATATTTTTCAATTCTCGGTAAATGTCGACAAACGTTATCCTTATGTGAAAGCGTCGGTGATTGTCGTATTCTTAGTGAATATTTTTAAACTTTTTGTAAAATGATGACCGCTACATTCTATCTATAAATTCGTCGGTAGGGTTTTTATTTTTTTATTTTTGAATAAATAATATAAATTATATAAATTAATAGTAAAAAAAAATTAAGCAAATAAAATTTTATTACATATCAAAAATAAAAAAATAAAGTTAAATAACATTCATTACAAATGGAATGTGTTTCAAAAAAAAAAAATTAGAATAATGGTGGAACTGGAGGAGGAGGAGGAGATTGGTTGATCCCGGGACCATACAGCCAAAAAGAGGGCGCACATGTATCACCACTCTGTAATGTCATGTTCATGACCATTTGGTGAAGTTGTTCATAATTCGCCGAGAGTTGCTCGTATTTTTCGGTGAGATGAGCCATGTGTTGCTGCAAAGCCACGAACTCCTTAGATTGGGTGCTTAATATTGATTGGGAGCTCACAATGCCTGTTGCTACTCAATTTTGGACCCCACGTGCCGGAGATGGTATATACCTCTTTTGAACTGAGTGTAGGAGTTTAACTCATGTTCACTAGAAGATTGGCAAAAGCAGAGAAAGAAATATTTTTAAAAAAAAACCTTGTTTGACCTATTTTCTGCTCTTTTTATCCTTCCCCTTTGCTACCAAAATCATCAGGTCTTCTTAGGTTGATAAGGAGTCTTCATAATGCTAAATTCGTTCCTTCTTTATCTGGTCTTTAAGGTCTCAGAATTTGCACTAAAAAAATGGTTATGTTGCTGTCGCAATTTTTTTGTTCCAACTTAGGCTCTGATTCTGACTTGGTTTCGTACAATATCAGACCATCCTAGCTATATTCTGTCACTCATGACATGTTGAAAAATTGACCTACACCTTTATTAGGTCTTAGGGATCATTATTCTTAGGGCACATTCTCAGTCATATCTGGATGCTCATCATTGTCAGATCAAGAACCTTTTTGACCAACTAGATTACTGCCAGATTCTGTTCTCTAAAATGATTTATGTCACTTCGACTCCTTCATCAAAGTTGTAGTCCTAGATGCGTAGATGAATTTGGGCTTTTGAATTGCTTGATTTTGATATTAGAAGCTCAAGATATTCCTGTTTGAATATCTAACGTGAAGGTAGAGAATTCTGCTACGAGAAGGATATTGACCCGAGTTTGCACTAAAAAAACTCTATTTCCATCACAAACTTTATGATTTTTGTTCTTAGATCATCCTCTCAGTTATATCAGGATTCGTGGCATTGTCAGTTTCTGAATTAGACCCGGAGATCCTTTTTTACCAACCAGATTCCTACCAGATTTTGTTATCTAAAACGATTTTATCTCACTTTGAATCCTTCATCAAAGTTGTAGTCCAGGACATGTAGATGATTTTGGGCTTTTGAATTGCTTGATTTTGATATCAGAAGCTCAAGATATTCCTGTTTGAAATCTAGCATGAAAACATAGAATCCTGCCGCGAGAAGGTTTCCAACCGAGTTTGGTTGCAATTCTGTTATTCAAAACAAATTTATCTCACTTTGAATCCTACATCAAAGTTTTTAGTCCGGGACATGTAGATGGATTTGAGCTTTTGAATCGCTTGATTTTGATATCAGAAGCTCAAGATATTCCCGTTTGAATATCTAGTGCAAAAGCAGGGATTCCTGCCGCAAGAAGGATTTTTGCCCAAGTTTGCAGGGACACAATTGCAAGATGCTTAAAGTTTGAAGACCAATTGCAGTCCAATTTGAATCTTTTTTTGGACCAAGGATCAAATGGAAAAGGTGCTAAAATAAGGAAGTTGATTGAAGATAAAATTAGAAAGAAATTTTGCTGAATGAAGAAATTAAAGAACAGAGATTCGATCAGAAAAGGAAAATAGGGGAGCTGATCACATTTTGCTCTCATCAGAAAAGGAAAATAGGGGAGTTGATCACGTTTTGCTCTCATTTTATGATTTTCATTTTGAGAACAACCCCTCCCTTGTTCGATTTCTTTCCTGCACGAACCTTCTCGGCTAATTTCTTTCCTTTTTTCTTTGCAAATTCCTGCTATTTTCCTTTATCATCATGCCTGATTTTTGGAGCTGCAACCACGTTTTTATTGCCTCATTTTAAAGGGAGCAGCTGGCCCTATGAAAGGAAAGAAAGGAGCCACACCATCCTCTAAAAAACTGGAAAGAAATCACACATGAGCACAAGATCAAAATCAGAATATTGCAGTTTCCTTTTTGCATTTTTTTTTACTGCAAATCAATAGGGATTTGCATCCTAGAATTAATGCAATAAATCTTTCCTAAATAGAGACATGTTAGACTATATATAAGCCCCTCTAATGACCTAGGAAAAAAAAGATAAAATAGGAGAGAAAGGAGTAGAAAAAAAAAACAGCAAAGAGAAAGACAAGAAAAACGCAAGAGAGGCAGAGTAAAAAAAAATGCAGTAAATAGAGGGAGTTTCTTTCTTGCATTCTGGTGTTATTGTGAGGAAAGAGGAGAGAAAAAAGACAAGATGGAGAGGGAGCTTTGCTGCTAAACCTTGACAACAACGTTTGCTTGGTTTTTATTTCATCTTCTAGAGAAAAGAAAAACATTGAGCAGGTATAAGTCTTAACTTTGTCCTCCTTTGCTGCCTTTAAATGTGTTGTGTTGATGTTTTAAAAACATGTTTTGTCTTTTGCTTTGCACATTCGTTTTCAATTTTAGACTATACAATTAGGGGCAGAGCTGGGATTATTTGATAGGGGGGCCAAAATAATATAAAAAGATATAATTTTCTTAAAATTTATTGTACATGAATTGTAAAAAAAAAAAAAAACTGCATGCTTTAGTTTTATTCAAAGAAGTAACTACAAACATATGACAATCTTTGTATAAGATAAGCGGTTTAAAGCAATACCAAATTGAGTCAAAGCTATGAAGTTAATTTCATCTTCATAATGTATTCATCGCTTTAATTTTGTTGGTCGTTGTACCTATCAAATATAAACATACAAAATATATAAGAAACATTAGCTAAAACGATGCATTATTTATGTTTGATAAAACTTTGAAATAAAGTAAAAAATAATAAAGAATGATTCTTACATATTTATTTTGATTGTGCTCATCGTTCTTTCATGGAGTAGAAATCATCGATTATCATATCAATTGCGAATCTTTTAGCAATTTCTTTTTCTATATAGACAATCAAATAATTTGCAAGAAAATCATCTTCCATCCAATTACAAAGTCTTGTTATAACAATCTTCATCGCTGAAAAAAGTCGTTCAGTAGTTGCTGTTGAAACAAGAAGATCCAAAATAAGCTGAATCAACCTGTCAATGAGTGGATAAATTGTTGATTTTTCTGTTTCAACCAATCTTTGACATAATTCAGCAATCGATGACATATTCTTTAACTTTGGATGATTGGGTACATCAAGCTCATAATGTTGCAACTGAAATCTCAAATGAGTTTTTTCTTGGTCAGAAAAGTCTTCAGGATAGAAGTTGTCAACAAGGAAGAATATATCTTCAAAACTAAATAATTTATAGTTATTTTTAGGATCTAAAGATGTGCTCAACTTAAGAAGCTCGATCGCCTGTTCATTGATCTATTATTTAGCTCCTGCAACTGTTAATCAATGATAGCTGTAAATATATCAACTCGATATTGATGCTCAACTATTATTGATTTTGTTTTATGGCGAAGTTAAGTTTAGAGAATGATTTATATGTGAATTACAATGGTTGCTAATAGCTGCAACCATCCTAGCTTGGATTGAAAAAGAGCAAACGAGACTGGGGGAAGCGGCTTGGTAAGGACATCAGCTAGTTGGTCCTTTGAAGAGATAAAGCATACCTGAATTTCTTGCTTAGCAACGCGATCACGAACAAAGTGATAGTCAATTTCAACATGTTTAGTGCGAGCATGAAAAAATGGATTGAGAGATAAGAAGGTGGCTCCTAAATTATCACACCACAACGTAGTCATAGATGATGATGGAAAATGAAGTTCTGATAATAAAGAGCGAATCCATAAGATTTCAGCAGTACCATCAGCTAAGGCCTTGTATTCTGCCTCTGTAGAAGACCGAGCCACAGTGCGTTGCTTCCCTGATTTCCATGAAATAGGAGTAGCACCAAGATATCGAGATAACCACTTGTTGATTTTCGATCATCAATACTGCCAGCCCAATTAGCATCAATGAAACCATGAAAAGACAATGAGGAATCCTGAGTAATATGTAGACCATAAGAAGTTGTATCCTGAAGGTAACGTAGAATAAGTTTAACGGTCGACCAATGATCCTCAGTAGGGGCATGCATAAACTGACATACCTTGTTGACTGCATAACAAATATGAGGTCTGGTAAAAGTAAGATACTGGAGAGCCCCAACAATCTGTCTATACCGTGTCGGATCAGAGTAAGGAGTACCAGATGCGATGCTCAATTTTAAGGAGGTAGATAAAGGGGTAGCAAGTGGTTTACAAGAAGTCATACCTGCTCGTTGGATAATATCAAGAGTATACTTGTGTTGGCTGAGTAACAAACCTATAGAAGTGGATTTAACTTCAATGCCCAAGAAGAAATGAATAGAGCCTAAATCTCGAAGTTTAAACTCTAAACTCAGCAAAATAATTAAGCGTTGAAGCAAAGTCGGGTTACTCCCAGTCAACAAAATATCATCAACATACACAAGTAAATAAAATATAGCACCACTGAAGGTGAGAATAAAGAGTGAAGTATCAACCTTCGATGCCTGAAAACCAATGGAGATCAGAAACTCACTTAATCGGTTGTACCATGCTCGAGGCACTTGTTTCAAACCATACAAAGATTTATGTAGACGACACACATGCAAGGGGAATGTAGGGTCAACAAAACCAGGTGGTTGTGCCATGTACACCTCCTCCTGAAGAATGCCATTCAAAAAGGCATTATGGACATCCAACTGATGAATCTGCCAACCATAGGTGACAGCAATAGTAAGGACTAGTCGAATTGTTGTTGGCTTAATCACCGGACTAAATGTTTCCAAGTAATCAACCCCCTCTTGCTGAGTGAAACCTCATGCAACAAGCCGTGCTTTATATCGATCCACACAACCATCGGCGCGTCTCTTAATCTTATATACCCACCGATTGCCAACCACATTCATAAATGGAGCAAAAGGAACTAATGACCAGGTGTCATTACTGTGAAGGGCCCGAAGTTCTTCTTGCATGGCTTTATGCCAAATCAAGTATTTGTCAGCAACCTTAAATGAAACCGGCTCCTGCTAAGGTAAAGATGAAGACCGGGAGGCAAATAAGACACTTAAGTTGGCATTTTTGGATGAACGTGGGCGAAGCACCATGGAATGAGTGCGTGCAACCTGTGGTTGAGTGGAAGACACACTGTCTTGGCCTTGCTGAAGAGAGAAATGAGACAAATCAACACATAAATCAAGTCCAGGGGGGGAAATAGGGGAGGAACCTGGTGTTGAAGGGTGCAACAGAGGACTAGGCTGAGCAGGGGAAGCAAACCGAGAGGGAGAGCCAGCAGGGGAAGGAACATGGGAGTTGGGCAAATCAGATAGCATAGGGGACGCACATACTACACCCGAAGGAGGAGACCCAGCAGAGGAGAGTGCCACATCAGGAGAGACCGGGGCCATAGGAGACACATGTGAGAGTGACAAGTCTGGACCCGTACCTGTGGAATGAATATGACCGTGATATGCAGGCAAAATTAAGGGGGCGGGAGAGGTTGATGTAGGTGCAGGGGGCTTTGTTGGAGCACTAGATTTGGCTAAATATGGTGCAGAGATAGATGTGAGGGGCTGGAAAGTGACAACAGGGGGTTGTATAGGTGAGGCAATACTCTGTTCAGACTTGTCAAAGGGAAACACAGTTTCATGAAATTGAACATGACGAGCAATATAAAGACGATTTGATGACAAATCAAGACATCGATAACCTAAATGAGAGTTGCTATAACCTAGAAAAACACAAGGAGAAGAGCGGAAATCTAACTTATGAGCATTATATGAACTAAGTAGCGGAAAGTAGAGACACCCGAAAGTACGAAGAAATCCATAGTCAGGAGTTGATTTTAAAAGACATTCAAAAGGAGTTTTATGATTAAGAACTAGAGTTGGCATGCGATTAATCAAATAAACAAAACTTTCAAAAGCAGAACTCCAGTATTTTAAGGGAGCTTTACATTGACTTAGGAGAGTAAGTCCAGTTTCAACAATATATCTATGACGACGTTCGACCATGCCATTTTGTTCATGAGTATGGGGGCAGATAACACGATGATGAATACCAATTGTTTTAAAATAGGTATTGAGTTTTCGATATTCGCCGCCCCAATTTGTTTGAACAAATTTAATTTTTAAGGAAAATTGACGTTCAACTTGTGCTTAAAATCGAGGAAAAACAATAAAAACATCAGATTTGGCAGCCAAGGGGTAAAACCAAATAAACCTTGTATGGGCATCCACAAAAATAACAAAATAGTGAAATCCATCAGGTGATAACATAGGGGAAGGTCCCCAAACATCACTAAAAATCAAGTCAAGTGGAGCTTGAGTTTGATGACCTGTAGTTTTTAAAGACAAACGAGACGACTTACCAAGAGGACATGCTGAACAATTAAAATCAAAATATTTTGACGCATAGGACACCTTTTTATTAGAAGCTAAAAAATGCAAAATACGTGGACTAGGATGTCCAAGACGACGATGCCAGACATCAGTTGAAGTAGAGATTCGGGTGGATAGAAAGGCTTGAGGTAATGATGTGGCAGAGGACTCGGATAGAACATATAGACAATCTCTACTCCGACCGGAAAGAAGAACTTCCTTTGTCATGAGATCCTTAACATAAAATACAAATGGATGAAATTCAAAAAACACGTTATTCTTAAGACAAAACTTCTGAACAGATAGTAAAGGTTTTTTAATGGTAGGAACATGTAAAATGTTGGATAATGTAAATGTGTGTTTGGGTGACTGAATGTGAGAGTGAGCAATATTAGAGATAACAAGACCCTTACCATCGCCAACATGCAAGTGATCATTACCAAGGTAAGGTTCTGAACTTGTCATACTCACAAGGTTCGGTGTCACATGATGATTTGCACCTGTATCAGGAAACCAAGTAACAGGAGAAGCTGTGGGGGTAGTATTAAATGCTAAATTGGCATTAGCTTGTACATGATGAGTAGATAATTGAGAGCACTGCTGGGCAGTATGCCCATAATCATAGCATAGCTGACATTTGATGGTGCGGTGAGAACCCCTAAACCGGTTGCTTTGCTGCCCAAAGTGCTGACTTGAGCCATAGGAGACCCGATTTCCCTGTTGTCCAAACTATGAACCTGAAGCAGAATTTGTAGGACTGAAATTATGAGCTAAACCATAACCATGATTTCCATGATAACTACTACGGTTATTTGGTCGCCATCCCCCGCGAAAACGGCCTCTTCTGCCAGCGTTGGAACCTGACTGCCGCTGCCTAAAAAACACAGATGGTTGTTGGGATGGAGTGGGTAACAGAGGAGCTGTTACAACAGGATGGATATTGGTTTTGTTGATAAATTCATGCGTGAGGAGGTGGTTGTGGAGGTCAATGTACGAGATAGGATCAACTTTAGTAGATAAGCTGGTTACCAGGTCCTTAAACTCGCTGCGTAATCCCCGAAACGCATACAGATTAAAGTCTTCCATAGAGATCAGTCTACCAGCTGCAGCAAGTTCATCAAACAAAGACTTAGCCTTCTGCAGATAGGTGCTGATAGATTCATCATTCTGTCGTAGCTCTTGGAAGGAACCATGGAGCTGCATAATTCGTGAGTTGGAAGGAGAAGCAAGGGTTGTTTCCAGCGTTGTCCAGATGTCGTGGGAGGTGTTACAATCAACCACTAGGTGTAGAACTTCCATAAAGAGGGAGGATAAAAGAGCACTCATGAGTAGGTGGTCTTGTTGCTTCCATGACAGATAGGAAGCATTAACAGTAGGTAAGGAGGTGTCAACAGAAATCACATGAGAGGGAGGGCATGGTAATGAACCATCCACAAAGGGAAAAACACCTTAGCCTAAGAGAAAAGGTTTCATCTACATCCTCTAATACAAAAAATTGGTGTTGGAGAGCTTTAAAGATATTACCTGCTGAGTGTTGGGGAGAGGGATGATAGCAGGGACTTTTTTCATAGAAATCATGACATCTAAAGAGGAAGTCTGAGGCAGTTCGATTTCAGCAGCAGCAAGAGGAGCACCAGATGTAGCAGCTGTCATTGATGGTGGCGTAAGAGAGGAAGAAGAGTGAGTGAACGGTGCAGCAGCAACAAAATTATTCATCATTGACAGAGAAGAGAACTGGACCAGAATAAAGCTGCGATTTTATTTTCTTTGCTTTCTTTGATACCAAGTTAAGTTTAGAGAATGATTTGTATGTGAATTACAATGGTTGCTAATAGTTGCAACCATCCTTTCTATTTATATCTCTAGGGTTGTGTACAATGCTAGAATAGAGTATACTACACATGATAATTATCCTATATAAGGTATTTACATATATAAGGAATCTATTCTAATCTCTTTCCATAATAGGCGAGATCGTCCCACACTGGAAAAACAAGCATCCATATCAGGAACTTCAATGTCTTGATGCTTACAAAATGATGTCACTTCTTCTAAAAGAGTTTCCCAACCATCATCACTTAACTTCTGAATTAAAGTCTTTGTGGTAGTCACCAAATACATAGCATTTAAAATGTCTTGAGATTTCTGTTGTAAAGCTTGGCAAAGCACATAAGTAATTCCCATAACATTCTTCATTATATGCAAAATGAATGCAAAATCAAATGATATTAGCAACTTAAATGAAAAGGCCACATCACCACGTTGAGAATAAGTAGATCCATCTTATCCATCGTCATTGTTTAACCTTTTGGACTGCCATGCCACTTCTTTTTCTAGTGGGTCATATGAACTTCTCATCCATCAATATCGTCTTTTCCAAAGAATTTTGCAAACTTGATTAAGGACTATTTTTTGTAAATTGTTTTTTCATGTCTTGGTAACAGACCATAGAATTTAAAAATGCTATTCTTTCAAATATAATTGATGAAATGAAATCATCAAGATTTAAATTTGAAAGTATTTTAACGAAGATTAAACTTCTTTGATCGAGAACTCAAAACATCTCATTCAATGCTAGGATGCACTTTGGATGTTTGTTTAGGTGTATAAGCCAAATATTGCTTGAGAGAAATAATTTGGATTAAATGAATTTTTTAAATGCATGGTAAATTTGGTAAGAAAAGGCTCAAAGGTAATTTTTCATTCTCAACAAGGGAAACATCTTGCTTATGTTACATTAAGCTTGTCCATTTATTGATAAAGACGAGATGATTAATTGACATGACTTGTGATGCACATTCATATCATAGTTTTGCTTCTCATTATAGAGGCCGACACCTTTCAACAAAAACAAGTCATTCTTTATCGTAAAGGAATTTGAAAGCTCGTAATGTAGGCCATGACTCATGGCTATAAAAGAATGAATAGTCACAAGGCTTAAATGGTGTTTGTAGGTCAAGAGACATGGGATCACTTATTTTTTCAGAAACCTTTTGGGCTTGCCACCTGTATTTTTAGTACTTGATGATCGTTGTCATCATGATCTCAATTCTTCAAATTTTAGACTTTAGCACTTGTCTCTCAATCACGCTGGATACTAAGATATGCCTTGTAAAGTGAAGAGTGGTCCTTTTAGAGGGAATCAAAGGCTGGTATCTTGCGTTAGCATGTTTTGATGAGCGCAAATTTGTTTAAGGAAAAAAGCATTTGAATTGAAGGACTGCCACCTATCATGATAATAATGAATAGAATTTCTAAAAAAAATCATGATTTACTTTTCAAAGAATTGTTTGTTTTTTTTTATTATCACCATGCAAGAAAAATAAATACGGTGTGCAAAAGGATGGAAATGATTGAAAATTGAATTTTTTGGTGCAAAACACCCTTGCCCTAATTTTTTTGGCAATCCTATAGTCACAAGAATCTAGGTTAAACCAGCAATGAGTTGTT